>NC_056705.1:17970633-18270633 GCF_018831695.1 Puntigrus tetrazona | reverse complement strand
GATATATGACGGTTGTGGTTGTGCGAGTGGATGCCTAGAGAGAGACAGAGAAAAAGTTAGAGATACCAAACTTTTAGCCTGTCGAGGGCACATTTAACAAAAAAGCCTTTTACTTGCTAAGCCTTCTGGGACAGATGGAGAAAAACATACAAAAGAAAGAGAGGGAGTGAGATGGCACAAGTGAGGGTGAGAGAGGAATTAGCCGTTCAATAAAATGTCTCTTTCGAGGCCTATTCACACTAAGAACTCTAAATATAACTAATTAATTAAATTAATATCCACACCAGGCTGCGTCTTCACCAGGTTTTATGTGCAGTTATTTCACCAGTCGCCCAAGCTGTTTAAAGTAAGCTTCTGATTGGCTACCAAATGATATCGATCCTCTGTCTCAAACCGCTGCGTTGACTTCGCCATTCTCACAGAATTAGAACGATTATTAACTTTTTAGTTATCGTTATCGTCCTCGGTGTGAACGGGCCTTTAGGCTGGTTATATATTGCTCATCTTTTTCTCCTCTGCTTTCTCTCATCTACCTCTCACTTCGTCTAGCTGACTCTGTTTCTGTCTCCCTCTCTTTCCACAGCCTCCCTCTGTGTCTGTGCAGGTTGGGTGACTCATCTATTGACAGATAGCTGGGGAGCATTGTGAGCGCTGGGGGAGGGGATTGTTTTCAGACTCAGATCCGAATGTACAGGTAAAGATCCAGAGACTAATTCACTGAAAACAAGAAGGTGTTGTCCAGCACGACAGGACAAATGACGAAGGGATAAAGCACAAAACAAGCTCATACCGCATTCTAAACAGACTTGAGTGAGGGGTCACGGGAGATTAAATGGCGTATAAATAGAGGTAGAGATAGAGGTAAACAAAGAAATGCGCACTATTCAGTTAAGATGCACTTGTTTAGGCTAAATTCCTGCCATTAGCAAACGTATGTATTACTGCTTAATATTAGTTACTAAAGATTATACGGTTACGTTTAGGGATTGGGCAGGATTAGGCATATACTAAAGTGGGTCACACTTTATATTAGGTGACCTTAACTACTATGCACTTACATCAAAAAATAAGTACAATGTACTTTTGTTTATACTGTATTGCAAAACACTTTTGCTGCTATTGAGGTGGATATGGGTAAGGTTCGAGACAGGTTTGGTGGTATGGGTAGGTTTAAGGTGGGTTAAGGTGTAAGGGATGGGTCAACAGTAAAGATTATAAATGTAAGTAAAGAAAATAATTACAGATATTATTACATATAGGTATTTCTTTTTAAAATAAGTCAAATGTAAAAACATGTATGTACACAATAAGTGCATTGTACCAAATGGTTAATTTAAATGTAAGTACATAGTAGATAACCTCTAAGCGCCAAAGTCGCAAAATTGCGACAAGACGTCATACTTAATAAAACAGACTTTAGTTTCTAATATGGTTTATCTTATTTGTATTCCCTACCACTAGATGGCAGACATATAGTACTTTGACTCTAGGCCAAAATAACGCCATGTTGCTATACAAAGAGTTTGAGGAAACAGCAGAGTAAGTAAACGCTTGAGTCATTGATGCAGAAGCAGTTCAGGTGCTGGTAACATGCGGGTAAATTCTGATATATGTAAGAGAAAATCACCAAATGGCGATCAGCCACCTAATGACCTTGTGTCCTCCGTCTAATGACCACGATTCCTCCGGTACATGTTTGGAGCGTGACGGCGCCTTTGTGCAAGGCCAGAGTGTTCATTTCGACCCTTTCCCAAAATGGGTAAACGAGAAATTGGACTGGAAGTAGCACTAGCTCTCGTGGGAGTGGACGCGGTGTGTGCTTTTCTGAATATTATCTAATTCAGAATGGACCGCTCCCGTGACGTCATACTACGCAAATTAAACGAGTATATTTACACCCCACATAATTTTATTACATGCCATGCCCAACATTTTTCTAATTTACAGTACATCTCTGGGCCCTTTTAAATCACAAGCTTTTGAAATACTGATGTCAAAATCAACTGTTTCCCCCCCAAAAAGTCGTTTCAACAAACTCTTTACAGTATTAGTAGACTCTAAACAGTCTGTTTAACTCTTTATTGTGATGGTGGCCCAACAGATGTTCCACTGAATTTGCAAGTGCATGTCAACTTATTCTAACCGTAACCCTACCAGTTTATTAATACTCTACTAAAAAACAAAAGCAAGACTTGTAGCTGTGTAGGCGCATCGATACTTATAGTCAACAGAATGTATGATGAGTTCATGAGCATGGATTTTTACATTTTTTTCAGAATTGCTAAATTTGACATGCCATTCTGAGGGGAAGAACTGAATTGTGAAAGGTAAATTCAAAATTCACAGAACGAAAAAGAAATCTGAATTGCAAGATGTAAAATCTCAAATCATGTGTTGCAATTTTGAGCAATTGTAGGAAATACAGAACTACTAGAATTGTAGAAGTCAGAACTAAAGTCTAATAAACTAGAAGTGTGAAACAGAATAAAATGTTAATAAATAAAAATGGTAACACTTTAGATTAATGAATAACTACACAAGAACGCATGAGTTATGCAATATTAGCACTCTAGTAACTAACAAGAAACTCGGATTAATGAATTAGTAAGTAATAGCCAATCAGTAACTATTATTTTTTTCATACCTCCCCAAGAACTACTAAAAATTACAGTATACAGTATAACTCACTAGTAATGACTGAAATCACTGGCAGCTTTTGCAGGTTTTGTAAAGTATTTATTAGCAGTTATTTAGGTGTTACTACATCCTTGCAAAGGAATGACTATTTTTTGGATCCGTTTTCTAAAGTGAAGATCGTGATAACTCTCTAGTAATTACTGAAGTCATTGTAAACTTTTGAGGTTTTTGTGAAGTTCTGGTTCGTAATTAAATGTTTTATATTTAAATCATTACTAGTGGGTTACCATTATCTTAATGTTGGAATTAATTATTTATTATGCATAATTCACATTAATTATCAACCTGTATACAGTAGTTCTTAGGAGTTCTCCAGGATATATAAAAACAGTAGTTTTTGATTAGCTAATTGTGAACTACTTGCTATTACTTACTAAATTGTTAATCAGAGTGTCTTGTTAGATAGTGCATTAGTCATTTGTTGTCATTTAGAACAGTATTCTAAAGTGTTACCAAAATGACATAACCACATCTCCACACATATATATTTTAAACCTTGGGAAGGACCAGTTTATACATATAATCAAAAAACCGCTTCACCCCTAATAGCAAAACGTCTACACAGTGAAACACAGTGGTACTGGAATGCTACGGTAAGTTGTTTAGCAACAGAGAACCAATAATAAACTGCCTCAGTGCTTACCTTATTAAAAATTCATGATCTCGAATACGAAGACAGCAATATATGAACATATCAATAATGGAACAAGACTGACCTAAAGTCATGCGTCTTAATTTTCCAGCAATTGGATTAATATGCTCCGTCCCATTTATTTAATTTCATATGAATTGTGGCTGGTTTATGTATTTCAACCAGGCTCGCGGCTCCCTCTTCTTTCTCTCCTCATCTACCCCCCCCTCCGTCTGTTTCACACTCGGTCCCTGAAGGACACATACGCATGAATAGAAGGAAATGACATGCATATGAAATCAGCAAACCATTCGCACAATATTCACATACAGCTCTACCTGTACAAACACAAGACGCACGCGCGCGTGTGTGTGTGTGTGTGTGCGCGCGATCCATGTTCATTAAGAGTCAACGGCTGATCCCACTCTCTCTTTGTCTTTGTCTTTTCTCTGTCTGTCTCTCTAGCTCTATTTCTCTTTCTGTCTTTCTTTTCCCACACCTGTGGCCTGTGCGTCATCCTACTAATTCCAGTTTCAAGGTCAGCACTGTGCAGCTCTGCGCTGATCCCATTGGCTCTGTGAGTCCACACTGTGACGCCACCACACATCCACAGATTCATTAAAACAGCACATCCGTCTGTACTTTTTTCGACTCACACGCAAACACACAGCCCTCTTTTCCCCATCCATTCTCACAAAGAGTGACTTGACATCTAATTCTACATCCATCCTCAGCTACGTGAGTCTAATTTCAACACGTATCATATTATCGCGCCTTATGCGTGCTCGTTTTCTCTATATGTTTGTTTATCCTTTTCCATGTTGCATACATTTAGAACATGTCAAAGTTAAGGGCAGTTTCCCATTTGTCATGTCTGCTATTCAATAAGCCTTATTAATTATTAATCTAACGGTTCACCACACGGGAGACCATTACCAAATTAACCGTACCCTGGCAATATGTTGCGCTGTTACTGCAAAGAGATGAAGAGAACAAAAAGAGAGAGAAAAACAGAATAACGCAGAGTTAAAACAGAGACTCTTATCCTATTTTTCGTATTCGCTGCTATTTCTAAATACAAATCAAATAAAAATAGCAACACTTCTTGCAAAGTAATAAAAATAATCAAACGTGAGGTTAAATGTTGATTTAACAAAAAAAGATTGGTTTCACTTAAATATTTATGTATGGCATATGATATTTTTTGTAATATCGGTCAGAGAGACAACCATTCCTTACAATTAGCAGCGTGTCTCTTGTCTAAAGCTACTGTATTGCATGTATCTTTTTTGGTTGGGCTCTGCAGTCGTTTGTCAATCTTGCCACTGGTTGTGACTTCTCTGAAGATTAAAGTTGCATCAGTTGTTCGTATTTTTGGTTTCGTGTTGCTGAACAACCTGCTCTCCATCTTTCGTGATTCAGGCGATGCTGCTTTCACTTGTAGGTCTTGAAAATTCAGTGTCTCGCAGTTGCTGTGATACCGCTGTCTTGAAAGTTTGTCAAAATGTCGGTGGTAAAACAGTCAATAACACATCAGTCATAAGAGTCTGGTTTTCCTGCATGCCTGTATAAGAATAAACACCACATGTTTTTAAGCTGGAGAGTCTAAAAATGGCCACTTCTGGTTAGAACTATATTTATAGGTTGCCTTTAGCAATACAATATTGAGGCTATAGCTGCAGACTGCCACATTTTTTGACTGTAATGATCTTTATTTATTATGCCCTCTGTTTTAAATTGTAGTTGCTTATTTTTTAGACCATTAAAAACTCTCCAGCACATGCCATTCAAGTCAAACTGCACCCAGTTTCATTCAGTGGTCACACTCAGCCAATGTTGATATGACCTGTATAAGTCAACTAAACATTTGTTTTATGTACCAGCACTAGTATCAATTTTATGACATAATGAAGTGACTTCAGGATTATTGGCTTCCACAACCCTTCCCCTTCAGGTTAACTGGGAAAGCTGACCTGATAAAGCACAAGACTGTCTGAGTGCTTATAGTTGCTTGAGATAACAAAGCAAATACAGAATATTTCATTTACAGCGCTTTTCAACTGAAAATCATTGCCTTTGTCTATCTTTACAGATCCTAAAAAAACTAGCTATGAGGCAGTAAACTGATAAGAAGACAATGCAGAAAAATAAGGAAAGATTGCATTTGAGGGTTTTTTTCCACCTCCTAAATTGACTTTTATATTGCCTCTTTCCTTGTCTTATTGCTGTGGCATGCTTTTTCAAACTTTTGATATGCTAAGACTTACAGCACTTATTGCATATCCATAATGCTGATGCAACATTTTTCCTTGTATCTTGGAAAAAGCAGCAACATCTACATTTTCCCTCTTTATTTCTTTTAGAAGAGCAATTTGTTCAGCTAAATACAAGCACATTTGACATGTCAGATATTTCTGGGCCTAGTGAGTACCTGCTTCTACGGGACTTTGCTCATTGAGACCCTCTTGAAGCCCTGCTTCCTCCTGTTCTTCCTGACCCTGGTTATCATCTGTGACCAACCGTTCAAAATTTTTCCTTTGTATGTATTTATTTGGCTCAATATATGAAGGATGAATATTGGGAACAAAATTATTTTTATGCAAATTCTGCTTTAATTGGCTAGTTCATTAACTATGAATACGGCAAAGGTTTTATCATTGATGCTGCATTTATGACTCATTGACTGATTTGCTAACGGCACATCCTTGATCCAAACAGTCAGATTCAGTAAACAGCTGGTAATCAGGATGTCATACCCCCTCCAAAGAGAACAAGTGTCACTCTAAACTCACAGACTTAACAGACTGTGCAACACACATAATACTAAATCACCTTCTCAAGACGATGAGAATAAATGAGGAAGAAAACATTTATTTCATATAACTGTATTATGAAGTGGAAGACGGGAGCCAATGCAAGTTTGCAGTTTTTTTTATATTTTCCATAGTGCAATTTATATGCAATCCAACTAAAGGTGGGGTAAGCAATTTCTGGTAGTCAGTGTTAATATTTGAAATCAACAAAACAAACACACACCTACCACAAAAGGGTTTCGCCCCTATTTTGGCTATACAAACCAGGCAATGATCAGTGTTGCCAATTGAACTATTTTGTAGCTAGAACAGTGATTTTCCTGCCCCTTTTGAGAGATTTTTTTTTAAGTTTAGGGACAAACTACTTGGACAATCCTTATCCAAGTTCTCATCTGCCCACTGATCTTTATTCATTGTTATATAGATCAGTGAATTTGCCATTATGATGTCATCTAGTGACATTTAGCTACCAGTTTTAGCTACTTTCAAGTAAAAGCTTTAAATGATTATTTCTGTAAAACAAACCAAAACCGATGTTACACCATTAGGCAATATTTGTTTTACAGGCTGGTGTATTAAAAATACTCTGGTTCACTTGTTCACCAATACGTCTCATGTCACTGTGCAATACTAAATGGCAGCAACAAATTAAAAGTTGAGCCAAGAAGCCAGAAATCGACTCTCTCGCAAATGCACATACAGTCAGTGATTTGAGTTATAATTTTAAAAATATAACTATTTTTGTGACAAAAACCTATTAATCTGCTTCAGAAGACGGATGGATGGATATATACGATTTATGGACCTTCAAAATAATGGCCACTATCCACCAGCATTACCAAGCCTGGAAGAGGCAAGATACATTTTCACTGTTCATCTGAAAGAAGAAAGTCATACACATAGGATGGCGTGGTAAGTAAATTATGGTAAATTAAGTAATAAATTAAGTAAATCATTTTTGGGTGAACTGTTCTTTTTTGTTGACATTAGCTAGGATGCATCCTCTTAGGAATTTGTAAATTGCTTAAAATACCTATATTTAGCCTCAGGCTACTAAAGTGCTATCTACAGTCCAAATACACTTTATACACTCACCTGTACAAAAAAAGTTCTTTACTAGCATTGATGGTTCCCTGGAAGAACCTTTAACATCCATGGAATTTTTCCATTGCAAAAAATGTTCTTTATAGTGGAAATTCCTACTTTTTAGTCACAATTGGGAAAACAAAGCCAAAACATTGGCATTTTAGACAAATCATAAATCCCAGCCAGGATATTAACAGGAAAATCTGAAATTAGGTGTTATATTATGTGCTTTTGAGCAAAATGAAAAAGGGGGACCCTGTTAGTCTTTTAATACTCTGTTAGGTTGCGATTTAGGCAAAGAGTAGAGACATCCTATACACATCCTATGTATGCTGTTGCTAGTTACAACCAAATAAGATTAGTTTGAGTTAATTTGATGTGTCTTGGTTTACCTTCATACACACTTACACGTATAAACGATCTAACTAAAATTCTGTACTGAAATCAGACTAATAAACCTGTTACAAGACACTGCAAATTTAGTTTGAATTAAGGCAGTGATTCAACCTCTGAATGGAAACCTTTCCACTCTTCTTACAGAAATAGAAAAACAAGTACACATATGACAAACAAGCAAACACAATGAACAAACAGCACAACACTGACTAAAGCATTGTAAGCCTGGCCAAGCTGCTGTCACCAGCTGTCTCTGTGCTCACTGTTGCAATTAATTATGGAAGCAGTACTCTCCCTCCTAAGAAGGTCCATATTAACAGTGTCATTTATTCAGGGTGTAATTATTCAGTACATATTTGCTTAATTTTTTCATGCTCAGAGCTACACCATGACAAATGAGGGTGTAAATTGCAACGAATTGCAGTTTCATTCCTGTCAAACAGAAACAGTTTCTCTTGTTTAGCCATACTGTAGACAACTCTCTGTGTGCGCAAAGGTCTGACTATATATGTGACAGCCAAATGTTGAAAATGTCCAAAAACATATAGTGAATCCTGTCAGAATCTGACATTTGAAGTTCTTACTGTTTCAAAGGCCCATAAACAAGTTTTTCTTCAACTCAGATGATATCTACAGGTCTACAGGTGTGTTAGGTTCAGGTTAGGGGTATAATTAGTTTGTTTTTTTTTTGGAGTACTGAGGGTTTTTCTGAGCAAAGGTTTCACTGCATCTTCGACCTCAGGCTGAACTGCAATCTCACAGCCTACCACTAGTTGGCACTAAAGACTAAGAATTAAATACTGTTACATTAGTGAGTGTGTGTGGGTGTGCTTGAGTAAATGTGAGTGCATTCATTTGAATGTGTGTGCATGTAGGAGTGTATGTGTGAATTTGAGAGCATATTATGTGTACTTGTGACTGCAATATTGTGTTTGTGTATGTTTGTCTTTGTGCTGTCAGGAAATGAACGTTCATGCTGACGTTTTCGCCCATTACGAGTGCACAAAGCTATCTGTAGCACTAACATTAGAGACACATAATCAATAGATATTAGACGAAAGCCCCACCCCCCACCCCAACCAATCAACAAACTGGCCTGAATTGTCTGAGAACCTTAACCCATGTTAGCTTCATTACTGCATTAAAGAGATAAGATTAAGCCACTTGGAGAGATATTGATTGGCTCAAATTAAAGGCAAAGATAGTCCCTGACCCTAAACAAGGAAATTATGCTTGTTAACTGGCAAGTGCAAATGACCCGTGTACGTTCATGCGTATGTATGTGTGTGCGTAAAAGTGAGACAAAATCGTTCTGCGACACTCAGAGATAAGAGAACCTTTACATAAAACAATTAGCAGAGGACAATACAAACTACAGCGCTAGGAGAAAGTCCCTCGATAAGATCAGAACCATATCGACCTGCTCTGAGATTGCTTACACCGATTATTCACTGAGACACAAGAACGTTTTCGGATACTTTGATGAGTCTTTCAAAGCTTTGTCTGGGATCCTTGTATAGCATATCTGAGATGCTATTAGAATCACATGGTTTTGATTGCTAAACAGATGTTGCCTTGTCATGCCACAGTTCAAGTAAAATGTCAAGGTCTCAGGCAGATGAGGTCAAGGGAGCGATTAGCGTCACCTGAAGTCTAAGACGCGTCATACATCATGCATCGCCTCCTATCATGCATCACTTCCTAGCAACATCTGGTAGCTATGGCAGCAAGGCCAAAGGCACTTAAGTTGATTCCATTCTAGGAACACTTTGGAGCCTCCAAATGAAATCCCAGTTCTGTAAGAGTACTTTAAAACAGCTCAGCATCAAAGAGCCAATGATAAAGCCAATAATACAGCAGCTTCGGCACCAGAACATTGGTGAAATTGTAATAATTTGGTTTGTGAGGCCACTCAGGCCACAGAATTACCGTTAGACTCTAATTATTGTAGAATGGGAGGGAACCAGATGACAAGAGGCTTCACCCGTGATTGAATTCAGACCTAATGCAGACCATTTTCTGATTGACAGAATTTATTTCTCTCCACATTATTATATCCACCTTCTGGAATGTCTGCCAAGATCTAAATGTAAAAGTGAGCAACGTTTCCCTAGATGCAGTTTTTCAGCAGCTGTCAATCATCCTTCATGCCCTTCTCTGAAAGAGGACACAGACACTGGAAGTCAAAGTCGGACACAGGGATGATGGCTGATGTTTTGAAAGCTGTGAGATGGGTTTTCAACCTCAGCCAGTCTGTATGTGGGCTATATGAACAGAAAATGACAGAGAGAGATTATAGTAAGTATATATTGAATATATATATATATCTCCACAACTGAGGCCGGTGTGTGATAAACATCTTGATGCATAGCCAACAATATTACACAGATTAGCAGCTACGGATGCAATGCAAAGTGACTCACCCATATTGTGATGCACTGCGATCTGATTTCGATTAGATTCAACACAATGTGATTCAGTGCAATGTGATGCAATGGAAGAAAATATGATGCTATGCAATTCAGTATCGTATATGTTGGACACAATGGAAAGATACACTGTTTGCACAAATCAAAACGTAAATACACACGCAAGATGTATCTCTCCATTGCGTCTAAAAAAGAATGTGTTAGTATGTGCGTTCACCGAATGATCTACAAAATGGCGCTACAATGACTTTATGGTGCCGAATCTTTAAATAAACTTTTTTTTTTCGTTCGATACAAAAAGTAGCTTCATAATATTATGGTTGAACCACTGGCAGATGGAGAATTCAGACGAATCCTTTTATACCTTTCAGCATTAATGACGAAACATTCATTCTGGGGTGGAGTAACCCTTTAATATTCATGTAGCAGCAGTGTTGATGAGAGAACAGGCTTGAGAAACAGTTTAGATGCAACTTGTGATAGAAATGGCAACGTTTTTAAATCAGTGCATCACATTGTTAACTCTTATGTTAATGCACCAATGTACATTAGTTAATCTTACCTTCCATAAAATGTATTGTTACGTTTTTTTGTTTTTTTTACTATTTCAAATCATGCTAAATAACTGCTATTTGCGCAGATGACGACTAGCATCTCTAAAAGTTTTGTATCAATAAACATTAAATTATGTTACACTACAATATTTATAATTTTGTTATGAATTCAGTGTTGGTTATGACATTTTCTGTACTAATGTTAAAATAGAATATTAAGTACCGTATTGTGCCACAGTGTTGCATATAGTGTAAAAAGATTTTGTTTTGTTTAAATCTTGTTTGTTGCCATTTTATAAACAATTAAGGGTTTGAGGTTGCATTTTCAATATTGGTATAATAGTGGGAATTTTCTATTTAGTTACATGCTGCACTGACAAGAATATTCTCAACTGACTCTTTTCCGAAATTGTTTTCTGACCTGAACAAGTACAGTAATATACATCACTTTAGAGATAAAGATGGGACGTTGTACATTGGTGAACAGTGCCATTAACTCCCTCGCAATTTGGGGGTCGAATGCTTCATTTCATCTGTCTTCCTTGTCCAAAACCCCATCCATTATCTTTACAATACTGACCATAAATTAGTGATTCTTGTCCTTGTAAGAATATGGCTTAGTCCCACTTTCGCCCACTGTGGTTTGGCCTTCTGTGTTGAGTCCCATTATGAACTGATGGCAGTGTTTTATTCCCCAGGTATTTAGGTTGTTTCATTCCACTTCTTTCATCGGGATCCTACAGAGGGCAATGCAAAGACATTAGTAACCCCATTTTAAACCTACATGTCTGTCTGCAGAAACTATCTTGTAGTGTTTAAACATAGCAGGAGAGTTTGGCCTGAGTTACGCAATGCTATGTTTCTCAGGGTGCTGTCTTGTCACAGCTGTTTTTCACGGTTTTCACCGCCTCTTTTGCTGGAATGCATATAAACAGTGATGTGACATTGTAGAACACCATCTGTCTCATCTGTTTCCATTCTTGGGTCCCAGACTTTGTCAACAAAGTCCTTGGAATTCTAGATGTGATGGATTTGATTGTACCATTGCTGCTGAAATGCACCATGTACAGTTTATTATAGCAGCTATCGGCCAAAACAAGGTTCTTCCATGTGTATTTAAGAGAGTCCATAAAGGCAAGCAGTGGCTTCCCGAGGGGAAAACTAGTAATGTACTGTTCAGACAATGGATTTTTCCTGCTTCTGTTGTGGTAGACAGTTACTGTTAGATTTTAGTGGAGTACTTTGTTTTAGCTCTGCTAGTTTGTAGCTACTTTGAAATAATGATCTGATGTGTTTAACACTGCTGTGTAACTGTCAGTCATCAGGCTGCTTGTTCGTTCTTCTGTTAAATTATTGGAAGTATATGCGATAGGATTATTTTTTTTTTTGTAGAATTATCCCAGTTTATACTCTGGTAATCGATCAAATCAAAGATATTGCCCATTAATTGCAGAATCTGAATAGACAGCATGGTCCTGGACTGATTCATTCATCTTCATTTTTGTTTGTCCGTTTGAGTTGTACTCCTGAGATTACATTATTAGATTTTTTTTTTCACCACAGTGGTCTCTCATCCATGTACTGACAAGGATCAACCCCGTTATCTTCGGTTATTAACCACTCAAGAGCCATAGGGCAACAGGCTGCTGATATGACACATTGCCTTTTACCATGTTTTGATCTGTGACCACAGAGAAAATCTAAGGCTTTGATATCTTAATTTGGAGTCATCATGATTCAGTCCTCAAACTCTACAAAGATAACTTTTCTATTTATTCAGACAAAACTCTACCTCTTTAAACTACTACCTATTTAGACTTCAGGACACACAGCCAACAGCTTGGGAGTTGGTAAAAAGCAAAGGAGTTTGTTTAGGCTAGTTCAACCTCACAGCACAAAATAAGTCTCATATTGATCAGTTGTGTCTGTGTTTCCTAACTGTCCCTCTCGCAAAATTAGATTTTTCTCTTTCCATGCCCAAAAACTGGTATTTTGGTACTGACTTCTCAAACATAGTCAGAACTATAGTAAATATAAGATTTCAGCCTTTTCCTGTTCCCCATCAGCGCTATGCATTTGTTTTCCCTTAGAAAGCACATACATTTACTCATTAAGTATCATTTAGCATTAAGTATACCTTTAAAGCTCATTTAATCTGAATAAGCTCAACACACAATTTTCTTGAATAAATGCAAAGAGTCACACTCACAAATCAAGTAAAAGCTGAATGAGAATTTGGCTAAAAGCAAACAGAGAAGCAAATTAATAAAACAATATTTTTCTGTGAATGAACAAGAAAAAGCATTTTGCACAGCTAAAAAGTATTTGGGCTTGGGTTACCGTGACCTTCGCTTTAGAATACGGTTTCAAATAATTAGTAATTTCTTCAAAGGGTGTAGTAACACTCATTATTAACCAAAACCTTACATATAGTGTATCTCAAAAGCTTACAATGACGTTAGCCAAAATTATGGAGTTGTTTCTTTAGAATACTGATCGAAGTAATCAGTAGTTCCTTTTTTTCAGGAGTCATTTCTAGTGGGTTACCATGATCATTACTTTAGAATTAAAACAACACTCCACTTTATTTGGATATAGACTCATTCCCCCAGAGTTAAGTTTTACCATTTTGGAATCTATTCAGCTGATCTCCAGGTCTGGAGATAGCACTTTTAGCTTAGCATAGATCATTGAATCCAATTAGACCAGTAGCATTGGGTTCAACAACGTTTTGATATTTTTTCTACTTAAAATATTTAAACTCTTTGGTCAATGCGAGTCTGCAGGTCTAATTCGATTTTATGATCTATGCTAAGCTAAATAAATAGAATCCAAAATGGTAAAGCTTAACTTATTAACTCTGAGGGAGTTGGAGAATGAGCCTATTTCCAAAAAAAGTGGAGTGCTTTAATTATACATTATACATAATTCATGTTAATTATGATCCTGTATACGGTAGTTCTTAGAAGTTCTCCAGGATATATGAAAGAAATAGCAAAAATAGAGAAGCAGAGAACAGTTTCAACTGAGCATTATTACTTAGTTTATTTTACTTAGTTTTATTACTTACTTAGTTACTAGAATGTTAATAGTAGATTAGTTATTTGTTTCTGTAAAGTTATTCATTAACATTAGAACAGTAATCTAAAGTGTTACCTGTCTTGTATAAAGCGATGTGTCTTGCATGTGTAGCAATGTCTATCAATTTGTAGAAATATTATGGACATATTACTAAACAGTGAAACCTTAAAGATAAAAATCACTGCCCAATCACATTCCAAATTCACCAGGCAGCTCAGATCATTCTGTTATTATATCATTGCACATATATATGAGGATAAAACATCTCTCAGTCAATCATTTTTAAGCCTAATTTATGAACATTGCATTCCTCCTGCGGGGTTTTTTAAAACACTACCACATACTCAGATTATTTTTACTGAACTGAATCATCTGATTGTATATGCATGTATGTATTAATGTGCTGGTAAAGATGTCTGTGTTGATGTAGTGTTCTTGTCTAAACAGTATGTCCCATGTCTGATTCGCTGCCCTCAAGGCAAGGAGCTTCTGCGGTGTGTGGTGTAGGTCCACTGTGTACTAAAGAGACTCTCATAAAATCCTCATTTGTCCCTCTGTAACCAGCATCAGCCTAAGAGAGCTTTCATTAGCCTACCTTCTCTCTGCCTCATCTGTCAATCTTATGTGTAATGGAGCTTGAAGGGGAGAGAATGGAGCACGAAAGAGATGGAGAGCATGTGGTGATTAATGTTCTTTAAGGCATTACCATAGTTAAAGAGATCAGCCTTGGGCTCTTATCCTGAAACTAATTAAGTCCTCTCTCAGACATAGACCTAGACCTACCTGTGTGGACCTACCTGAACCATTACTGACGTAAATAAAGGCAGTCATCAATCATTTACTTTATACATGCGGGGCTTTTCACTGTTTTTATCACGCAGGGAATTAAGCTACATAAGTGAGTGAATAAGCGAGTTAAGTGAGTTAATGAATCATTCATTAAATTAATTCATTTCAAAATGCGAAATTATTTGGGACATCTTAAAGGTGTTTGAAATGCAGACCTTAATTTATGTGTTTTTGACTAACACTGTAGATGATGCGAGAACAGTCAGCTATTTAGTCTTTGTGTTAGCATGGACTCACTAACTTTAAAGTTAGCTAGTTTTAGCCAGAGATATCTTGCTGAAGTACAAGATGACTTTATCATTCTGCTTGAGCAGAAGAAAACTTGATTTAAATTAATGAGAGTATGACAAACAGAAAATGAACTTTGAATAATAAAATAAATAGCAAATTCTATAGCCTATCCCAGTCCCTTTGCAACTGAGACTTATCTGCCATTGGCTCATCTGTGTTTGAGGGGAGGGTCTTACATATATGTCAATTTGTTCAAAAGCTGAATCACTCTGGAATTAAACAGGCAGCTATAATAAGTCAGTCATTTGAAAGAAATGATTACTAAAATGTTTGATATATATTACCTTTGTTAGGTGGGTCAGGTTATCCAAATATTGCAGGGCTTTTGTATTTAGAAATGAGAATACACTTATCATGTTTTGATGTTTCCATGTATACTGTTTTGTTGCTAATATCTTAACATATATGTATAAAATTCCAGCTATTGGTGAACATTTGATACATAACTATTTAGCTATTGGGATACATTTGACATTGGTGAAAAACATAAGACTTTCCTTTCATAACCAAATTACTGGGCAGATGATTTAGAAAAGTTAGATCTAACAACCTGGCGGGGACATGATGCCTTTTCAGTGCAAAAAGTAATCCACACCTACCTGCTTTTCCATGCCCCTTTATGGACTATATAAACAAGGAATCATATGCCTTGCAAAGTGACCATAATAGTAATCAGATCAGATTATTTCCAACAAACATCTTTATTATAATGATGTCATTTCACGGTTCTGTTAGAAGGCTGGGCTTTCCTCTCAAAGGAATGGCAGGGTACCTGAGACAGCGTAGTGAGTCATATTTGGGCTTGTTTGAAATAACGCTTTGAGTAGGGGTGGTCCTGGCTCTCACCAGCTAAAGAACATGCACCCACACAGAACATTTCCAGTCATTTGGGACATTCACATATATTCCAAGAACTTGGCAAGTAACACAATTTTTTTTCCAAGATATCATTAATCAAGCTACATATGAACAAAGGTTTTTTAAACACTTAGTGAATGACTAAGACGTATCCAGACAAGCACTGAGAAAGATGTGGTCGTTTTTAGCTTGGACATGTATAATTTGATTAATGGCTTAGCTAGTGTTACCCGGTATGATGTTTAAATCCATTTTTGATTATTCTGACAGTAAAAATACTGAATCTAACTAGAAGAAATAAAATCACTTAAAGCAACTATATGTATTTGTTATTTTTATGCTGTTCTGTGAGGATAAATCTGATTGTTTGTGGTACACCAATAACAAACCAAAATATAATAACCACAGCCATGCTGATATACGCCCAAGTATACTATATACATATAGTAAATATAGTCTTTTCAAAACCTCATTTGTGTCAACATTGTCTCACTCCCAACTCGTCAAATTTTGATTGGACAGGACCCTTTCGCATCATTTGAGCTTCCGCCATATCATTCGCTGTGAGAAATGCTGCAAGCAGAGTTATACAAACAAATAGTTGAAATAGTTGGAGCTCTGTTATCACTAAAATATTACACTTCTGGAAAATCAACTAATCAGTTTTGAGGAACAGAAAGAACTGTTATGTGTGTATACATATATACATGTATGCACAAACAGCCTCTACACTATACAATCAGATTTTTGATAGAGTGCCTATATAAGCCATCTTATATATGCCTTAATACTTTGAGACACACTAAGGGTACTTCAGATTCTTGAGTGCATATACGAATTTGAAAGTTGCATATACATACCTCATTCAGACGAGGGGCTGGGGAAGTGAGTCATGAAGTGTTAGGATTATTTGTTTCCATGTATATCTTCTATTTCTATTTTAAAATAGTTTCAGTAATGCCTTAATCTTGTATTATTATATGCATAATAACCCATTACACCTCAAATGACTAATGAAGCATCGCAGTCCATCTGCAGCGCAGTGTTTTCTTTCCTCTCTCTCTGTTGAAGGTTACCCAGTGACATGCTGATGCATTATTCTTATACTGCTCAAATCCAGAGGATGATGTCTGATGCCCTGATTTGACGTCACAGCCTTCAAAGGCCTTCAGTCTTTGAATCAGTGGCAGGCGGGTCTCGATGGAGCGATACGTGTCTGAGGAAGGAGGCAGTGCTGAGGAGAGAAGTGGAGACCATCCAGATTGGACAATAAAAGGCGGCAGCTGCTGTGAGTTTGGAGTGCACTTCAGTGACCCCTCAAGGATGGTGGCCTGCTCCCGTCTTGTAATTACCTGCGCTCTCTTCTATGCTAGCGTGAAGCTTGGCTGCCCTAGTGGGGTGCAGTGAGACTTTTTCATCTGAAGAGAGCACGACTGTGTGAGTGTGTGTGACATCTATTTCCTTTGTTTCAGCTGCCATGGCAGATGGGAGTCGGTGCCGATGCAGAGTTCAGTCGAAGTCTCAGATGTGCTGCCAACTTCTGATCTTAACTTGGTGAATGATAATATGCCCTCTGGTGATCATTTCGTCCACTGTGCTTGTTCAGAGATAAACTTCTCAAACGGTTAACTGATAGCAACCCAATAACCATCCTGCGTAGTGCATTATATGTGAAGCGTGGTGTTACAGTCATTGAGCTCGTAAGAAAACATCAAAACATAAGTGAGGTGCTGTAAATAATTCTGGATGATTGCACAGATTGACCCAAATGTTTAGAGTTAAAATGAAGATTTTGTCACGTACCTACGTACGTCATTGCAAAACATTTACTTTTCTATCTTATGAGAATAAGATCTTCTTATGTGTAAATTGCTTTGAATAAGAGCATCTGCTAAAAGAATAAACGTGAATATAAAATGTAGTGTGAAGAACACACTGACGGCACTGAAAATTCCCCCGATCCACTCAAAACACCCAAAATCTCATTCATTGAAAACATGTCACCTTGAGCAGGTCTGATGCCAGTCGTGTCAAATGAAATCGGTCCTTGATTGCTTTATGACACAACTGCAACACAACAAGTTTAAATACATATTTATGAATGAGATTTGAGAGTCATGGAATAAATAAACTGATGATGAATCGCTGTTTTATATGTGTGTGTGTGTGTGTGGTATGTAATAAACCGTCAATAAAGATGCTTTTAACAGACGGTGCGTGTTGCAATATCTACCAGCAAGGTGAAGCGTGATTAGGATTGTGGTTATTTGAAAATATTATTAATAAAAATAGTATTATATTTAAGTATTATAATATAATTAAAAATATACTTTCTTGCAATAGTATTAAGAAGTTGTGTTAGTGGTTTGTGGAAAAAAGTCAGTAGAACAAAGCTTCCTTTATGAGTTTGCACTGGTTCATTGCACATCATTTCAATGTGTTCAGTTCTCCACCTTCAAACAAGGTCAGTCTGCCCGTAAGCCCAGTTACTTATTTGGCCTTTCTCTTCAGAAACAAAAGCCAGGCAGCCTGTGGAGATCCCCACCATTCCTTCCAAACACTGTTGAGAGCATTCTTCTGTCTGCAAACGAACCATTACGTCGTTGATGATTTAACCTAAAGTAGCAACTAGCATTATCCACATTCCCTTCTTTAACTAAAAATAGCCACAAATTGGATGAGAGCCATTTTATTACTTTAAAAAAACCGGAGAAAGTTAGCACATGAATCAAAGTGTTTGCGCACCGCTGAGCTGACAGATCATTGCCCAAACACAGTCATGGAAAAAGGTGTCATAGCTAGTGACTTCGGGGGCGATGCATATCGAACATTCCTTAGCCAGCGATAGCTCTTCCGTAGTTAGGAAGAGGAACAGTCGAGGACATCGTGGACCAACACAGGCCTACGCCTCCCACTTTCACTCAGCTCTACATCAATACCTCACACTAATGTTTACAGGGGCGCGTGTGTCAGGGCACGAACCACATACCTCACCTTGTTCTCACGATGCTCAACATGCCATAACAAAATGTAATGAGAACACACACACGCATTCTCTCTCTTTCTCTCACCCACACGCTGTATTTCTCTCCCTCACACAAAGACAAATGCGTAAAAAACCTCCCTGAGATATTCATGCTGGATGCATTTATTCCAACTAATATTGTGGTACATTTTTACCATTTTTATGCCTGTGGTCACACTGTGGCATCCACATTTTAAAGTGTGTACCATATATAGACTAGAACATCCTAAATGATGCAATGCCAGTCCACCCTATCCTACAACCCATTACACATCATTGTGTGAGCTATGGGTGTAGCTTTCATTAGCTTTTCATTGGTTTGCGTTAGAAATCTTCATTTGTGTTCTGCTGAAGAAACAAAGTCACTTACATCTTGGAACATTAAACTTTCATTTTTGGGTGAGTTATTTCTTTAAATGATTTGTTTCTGCCTTTTTGAATGGAATATCACCAACCAGACAAATGTATGGAATCATAAACCTTGATAAAAGTAAAAAATATAAAATTTAGCCTGACCGCTTACTGTCTCTATCTTTCTCCTGAATTGTAAAATTTATTTTGCCTTTTTTAAATATCACAAATGTTTAAATTTAAGTATCAAACAGTATGTCCCTGTAGTCATAAACTTTAGTCTTTCAGTGTGTTACAGGCTAACTAGCATATTTGAAGTCTGTTCAAATATTAGGTGACAGGATGCAGTATTTATGTGGTATTGCTCTTCTTTGAAATTTCTTTATATAGCTTCTTCATATGGTCTTTTCTTTGTTCTTGTCATCTCCATATGGCACTCTATCTAGTCTGTATCTGCAGTATCGCAATACTACAGGAGTATAAGAGGCATTTTCATCCTGGACCTTCTATCAGCCTATCTCTCTGGCCATTGACATTTTTCTTTTTTAATATTTCTCCACTGTTCCCCCTATTTTCTCATCCCTCCTGATCTTCCGCTACCTCCAGGCCTATTCCTCTCGTTCTTTCTATCTCTCTCTCAATGTAATTCTCACCTCCAGCAGCAGAGCGGCTGACTCACCCACTGCCTCATTAAGCTCCTGCCAAATCTGAGAGATTAAACTGGAAGGGATGATGAGAGAGAGAACAGAAGGGATGGAGGGATGAATAGACAGAGGGAGCCCCTCCAGTACCTTGCACGTTTAGTGACAAACTGGAGGTCACGCAGACAGCTATAAAACACCGTGGTATATTCTACGAGCCAATCTCGTTTTTTTTTGCCTGGCTCAGGTAACCGTAAACTCCTGCTTAAGAGAAATGGCTGTGTTGGCGATATCCTTCTCACGATCATTCTGCAGTTTCCCTCTCCTCTTCAGTTTTTGATAAGGTCATCTGATGAGGATAAGCAGAAATTTTGGACTTCAGAAAACTGCAGTATTGTTGAAAATGCTTTTTGCTTTATAACGCTCACCGTTTCAGGTCTTTGGCAAAGAGCATAACATACAGGTAAAATAGCTATATACATACATATATATATACATATATATACTTTTATTTCTTTTTGTGCACGTTTGATTGTGCAATAGTTACTAGTCTTTTCCCTCAGTATTGGTTCTTATGGTTTTAATGTTAATGTTGACACATTCTGAAGGCCATCCAGCAGAATATTCTGCTATTATTATGCTACCCTCATTATGTTTTAAAGTTTTTAGAAAGTTTTCAGATCCATCTTTCAAATTTGAAAAATACGCACCATGCCAGGTTTTATGTTATAAAACAATTCGCCATTGTCCTTGCGTGTGTTTTAATTAACATGTCATTCTCAATTTTTTTATTATTATTTTTATTTTTATTTTATGCTCTTCCAAAAAATACTTTGTGTTCCATTAGGAAAAAAAAACAGCAAACACATTTGGAACGAAAGGGTGATTCAATAAACAATGATAGAATTTTCATTTTTGAAGGAACTATTCCTTTAAATCTGTTTCAAGTCTGTTTTTCTTTCATATTTTATGATTTTACCCTTTTGTGCCAGGCATTCTGGGATTATAAGAACAGGCAGTACACAGCAGAATGAACCGTGGGTCACTTTCAACATTCTCGTATGTCAGATAAATTCAGATTTCGCCTGAAAATAGAAACAAACCTTCAAACATTATTTACGTCAACAAAGCAATAAAAGAAAAAAAAAAACAAGATGAGATGAGATGCGAGTTAAACACAAAATGTAATATAATACAAGCTGTCGTATGACAAAAATTCAAACACTGATTTTTAAGCATGATGTGTCTGAAATGTATTTCTGAAGACAGAGGATCACAGAAGCCCCTTTTTTTAAGCCATAAGAACAAAGAGAACTGATACTCTCTCTTCTGCACAACAACCGTGCACGCATATCTTTTGAAACATTTCAGTTCTGAATGAAAAATAACATATTTACCTTCTTATCTTAAATTCATTATTGGGTTCGAAGGATTTCAAAAGCAATTCATCCTCTGCTCGTTTTTTTTTTCATCTATCTATAATTTTTTTCTTGTTCCCTGTTCCCTCTCTTTTCTGTAATGGAGGCATGTGCAGTAAAATAATTAGCATGGCATAGTCCAGAGCTGAGCACAAGTGCTCATAGTCTCTCTGGGTCCTTAATAAGGCTGGCCGATGAGTCATCAGCATGGCCTGAAGGAGGGAGAGATGGGGAGAGGGATGCTGTTACATATATGGCATACGAGTATCAGGTACAGATTTACTGCAGCTGCATGGTTTGCTCGCACACTTCAGCACAGCTTAATTATGACAAGAGACACAATAGACAGTTGCTCATAAGTGAATGGTTCAAATCAAACGTCTTGTATAATGGCTGGAAGCACAGCAGCCATATTTCCACAGACTTTCATATCATCTTATTGTTGCTGTCAGAGCATGCCAGGGAATCTCAAGATTATGCACAAACACGGTCTTTATTGAACACTGGTGTATCATACCTCTAACGGGGGTTCATGTTGACAGTGTGGGTTCCCCCAAAGACACGTTACTATTGACTACCAGTAATGATTTTTTGTTCTATGCACTGTAGAATTAAACTTACAGAGCCAACCACACAAATATATAGCCAATACATTTCAAAGGAAGATTAAATTACTACTGCCGAAAAAAGGAAAAAAAAAATAAACTTGCAAAGATGAATTGTTCACAACAACATTTAAAAAAATAGGGTGAATATTTATTTCAAGGTGAACTGTGTTATTAGTCGCAGCAATTATATTCATAAAAGTAATGATATCCCAGACAGTCCTACTACCATTCTGATTCCATCTTGGTAAAAATGCTGTTAAATTGGTTCATTTCATCAAAACACACATCCATCCATCTGTGAAGATAACCCTTATCGTTTAAATTTCAATGTAATTTTATTTGTCGTTTTGTCCAACTAATGTTAAATCGCTCAATTATATTTATATTGTTCTGTGCTAATAAGTTTTCAAATTCCTGTTGTTATTTTACATAGTGTTATAACGTTATCCTAGTTGGCGCGTGAGGTAGTTCAAGATAGAGTCTGAGGTAAATTTATGTTTATTTATGTAATTGTTTAATTTAGTCACTAAAACACATAACTTTACAATAACATATTTCATATTTTCAAAACATTATCTGGTGTGAAGTGTTTGTTCTTGTTCTGTAGTAAAATAGGATTTGTCATGGATTTCAGACGCTCACGCGGACCTGTCAAAGAACCAATTTTATTATTTTTTTAAAAGCACACCGAAGCGATTCAGTAAAGACTAAATATCAGTCTGACAGAAGCCAAAATGAGCATTATCAAGCAATATTTAAGTTATGATCAATTTCATTTATGTTTCAGGGCAGTTCATGAAGTCAGCTACAGCTCCACTGCTGTATGGAGGCTCTTATGTGTGTACTTTTCATTATTGTGTGCATGCAGATATTATTCAGGTATTATTCACTTGACTATTGCATGAATAATGAATATACTGTCTTTGAATGTAGAAATGAAATAAAAATGAATTCATCTCCAACAGGTGAATGTACAAGATTTTTTCAAGAAGTGTCTTCCGCTCACCAAGCATGCATTTATACAAAAAAGTTTTATATATAATAAATGTATATTTAAAAATATATAAAAATAATTAAACATTTGAAAATATTTAGTGAGCAGAAAATACTTCTGAAAAAAAACAGTTTAAAAACTTTTGACTGTTAGTGTCCCGATTAAACATTTATTTATTTTTTTATTATTTGTTCATTTTTATTCGCTGTATGATAAGTAAAGTTTCTTTGTTTTCTTGATTTTTATACAAACAAGCTGTGTCTTTGAGTTTATTAGCATGTAATTGAATGCAGCCTAGAAGTGTTTATTTAGTCCAGCGGTATAAATGATACCGGTTATTAAGAACATGCATTAGCAGAAGTGTCAGCACAGGACTATTTAATGGTTTATGCATACTTTCCTGTGGTCGACTTGTAGTTATATACTTTGACAGTCTTGCAATATGTAAAGGAAAGGTAGTGTGATTGTAATGTGTCTGTTAAATTAGTCCCAAAAAGGCCACGTCATTTATATATCAATTATATGGCCATTAGCACAAAACCTCAGCAACAACCACAATGACAAACAATGTGTCCATTATGTTTTTGCTTTGTGTTAAAGCCAATGTTTATGACGTGTAGACCACACAACTTTTTGATACCTCTTGATACCAACATAACACTTTGATACAAAAGCTTGTGCTTTCTGATTTTTGCACAACGCATTTAAAGCTTATTATTCTAAAATCATTAGAGAACTTTGTAAGGTAAGATCAATTCTCACGTAAACAGTTCAGCCCTAAACTCAAGCTACTGAATAAAGCTGGAGAAGCACATGTACGTTATGTTTATAGTCTTTAAGTAAGTCAACATATGGACGGATTACTTCTATTTAGGGAAAAGCATTTTACAGAAAATAATAAAACAAGTTGGAGATAATAACTGTTTTTTTCTAATTAGCCATGTTCTAAAATGACACCAACCGCTACAAAACTGCTTTTTATTGGCTTTAAATGTAAATGTCTTACAGTGTGTTTAAAGTCTAAGCTCAAACTGACAATTTCACAACACTATTTATAAATATTCTGTAAAGAAAGAAAAAAAAAGAACCATCTCCTAAACATCTCTTGCAAATTAGAGTCTTTGTGTTTTAGCTTTAACACAGCACACAACAAATTAGTTATGAAGAGGCTGGGAATCAGAACGCCGCTCAAATGAATACCCCCTTTTCACAAGTCACACAAACCCTGCATAATTAGATTTGGCACGAAGCATAAACAGACTTTCTAGTTCTCCAAAATACATATTGCACAGCCAAACAATTACTAAGAACTCTGCAGCAACTCTGACATGTAAAATGCAAAATGAATTCCCTCATAAGCAATTTGTGCCACAACGTTAATCCCATTAAGAGCAGTAATATCGTCTGGCTTCGTGTGTGAAACAGGCCTTTCTGCTCACTGATCTTTGCATGAAGTCATGATCCAAGGTCAGAGATCACAAGCAGAGCAGCTCATTTGCTCGTTCTCACCCCCCACTGCCCTCGCTCTGCACTCCCATGCTGTTGGTGTTTGTCTAATGAATGAATGAGGTGGAGTGCAAAGTGAAGTGTTAAAACATCCAAGGCAAGTGTCAGATCAAAGTGCCAATTAGGGCTGCCACATATCCTGAGAGCATAAATTAACACTTCTCCATACAGATCAGACTCAGTGCCACCAACATCTCCATGCGTACGGTGCCTTGCAATACAGCTCACATCCTGATTTCTGAATGACAGAGTGTAAAGGTTAATTACAAAAGTAACGCTCAATTTCAGCAGATTTGGCTTGTGCATCTCTGACATTTCAGCGACAACATTTAGACTCATCGCTCCTCTCAAGCCGTCCAGAACGACTGGAAAGAGCAGCTTTTTCTCCGTCCAGTCAGCAGGTGTCAGTCAAACCAGAGTGTTAAAAGGAAGAAGAGAGGAGATGAGGGGAAAGAAACATGTGCAGCCTCTCGTCTCTGAAGCCTGTCATCTCATCCAGGAAAAAGCTCAGAGGGGCATGAACCTGAGGTGATGACGCACGGAAGTTGTACTTGTAATCCTGCCCATGCAGAAAAATTGGGTAGAGGGGGGGGGGACACAACAACAACAAAGGAAAAGTCATGCCGCTTCCTTTCTGCAAGCACAACTCTCTGCCACTCTTTTTCTCTGCTGCCTTTTAAAACAGATACTGGATAAAGCGTTCGATCTGGAGAGTGGCTTGAAAGAGCAGGGCATTAGACAGCATTTTTTTCTCTGGCTGAGCTTTTGGTATTACCAGTCCCCCTGACAGAACAGGGGCCCGAGACATCAGGTCACTGACACATCAAATAAAAAGGATGCGGCAAACGTAGGCAAAGCATAAGAAACGGCAGGTTCCTCGATATATGAAGCCATCTGATATAGGAAGCATCTGCAATCGAATAATCACAAGCCACGTCTGCAAATAACGATCATTAAGCACTGTGCACTTAACCTCTATTCAAAATATTAGTTATTCTGTGGTTTTGAAAAAAAGTATCTGTAAATGCTACAGTTATTTTGGCCATCATGAGCAAGTCTTAAAGTTTTAAAAACTGTTTCAGCAGTATATTGACTTTGATATTATGTATTTAAAACAATTTGTCTGAGAGATGTTCAGTATATTAAATTCCATATTATTGTTTATGAATTTGATTATAACATATCTTGGTTCACTTGAAAATTTTGTAAAAGAAATGCTACAAAACACATTTTCAAATGTTGTTTTGATCTCGGTTTATCAATGTATTAATACGTGCACAATAAATTGCATGGGAATGAAATTCTGATTTGTTACAATAATAATAATAAAAAAACTAATATTCATTAAAATCTATATATGGAGGGTATCAACCAGCAACACAACTCTCCACTCCCTTTGATCCAGAAAAATAGTTTTGCATGGACTACAATATTTCTTTTCCTATAATATGACTTAAAGTGTTGTTTGTCATAGAACATGCTGAGATGAAATTAAAGTCCTTTGATATTTCATGCTCATTCAGTTTTCTCAAATCCGATTATTTTACCTGCTACTATGTGACAGTCTATCAAATATTTGCAGGCCGAGTGGCAAATGTTTTCATAACTCTGTTATGACAACCATAGTTCCAGTCACATCTCATTAACTATGGAGTAGTACGGCAAAGTATTGACATCTTAAATACACAAAACAAATGGACCATACTCTTATTTGAGAAGTTTATGAAGCATTTGAACATTATGTTTCTGTTATGCACATCTTACTCACTGAGACAGATGGCAAAAAAAATTCCGAAACCATTATTAATTTCAGACTTTTTTTCATTCTCGTTTTTTGGAATGAAAACAGTTACCAACCAGATGACCAATTATCCCCGTCTCCTTCTTTTGATAGCAAGCCCTTCCTCGGCTCCACAGTCATCTCCTCATCCAGTGTCCTCCTGAGAAGAGTCACCCAGCCCCCATGCAGCTCTTGGCATTCTCCTGCATTTGATTTGCTGAGCAGCAGGGCTTTGAGGCCTCACATAAAAAAGCTAAACAAAATCTGCCACTGATGCTTTATTTACTTCCTGCACAGTTTGTCTCGGGTTGTTTGTTGTGATGTGAAGAAATGAGTCAGGATGAGTCCATACTGTGCATTTTCTGATGCTTTGCCATCTGTACATACATCTACACGTGGGCCATGAGTGGCACAAGGACTGAGATCTGAGATTTGAGGCAAGAAAAAATAATGCTTTAACACTTTCTTTAGTTTCTTTCAGTATGTGAAAAAAAATTGTCTGTGGCTGGTCGAAAATACACATGCAAAAAAAAATAAAAGCAACTGTAATATGTTACAGTTACTGAGAAAACAAATGTGTAATTGAATCAGTTACTTTTTAAAATGTTAACAATTACAAAAGGGGTTGAATATTTTTGCACACATACAGATTTGATTCATTTCTTTCCCAAATCGCATTGACTGCTTAAAATATATGACACCAATGAGATATGCTTACTCAGTAAATGTTTTATTTCCAATTTAGGTTTATGTACATGCTTTATTTAAAACAAAAAACTGTTTTTTGTTAGATGGGATTGTTTTCTGTCACAGCTATGCAAGGACTTGAAAAACAGCTATGAAAAACAGTATCATACGGTAACATCTCTTTTATGATTATCTTCTGATTTTAAAACTATACTAAAAGGGATTGTTCACAAAAAAATTAAATTAGACTGTATTTTGCTTACTTTCAAAGCATCCTAGGTGCATGTAACTTTCTTCTTTGAGACAGTAAAAACTGTCTAGACTGTCCCCTCGTGCCTTTCTATGTAACTGAATGGGGGTTTGCTGTGTACTTTTTGGAACACACTGAATAAAGTATGCATCAATGATAGAACGTGCCTCACATGGCTCCGGAGGGGTGAATAAAGGCCTGCTGTAGGCAATCCATGCATTTTTGTAATATAAATATCCATATTTAAAATGTTACAAACATTTTTTCTCATTATAGCTGACTGTGGTATGCGGTAAATGCAATACGCATTGCATTGTGTGATTAGTGGAGAAAAAAACAAAACAAATGGAAAAAAAATGTCTATATAATTTTTTTTATTTATATTTTGAGAAATGCATTGATTAGCTACAGGATTCCTTAAATTGCCCAGAGGCAAGTTTTATTGTGTTTGCGCACACTTTATTTAACATGTTTTGTACTGTTAAAGTGATAGAACTTAGAAGTGCCGGGACAATTTTCAGTACAACACCGATTGGATTAGTCTGAAAGAAGAAAGTCACATGTACCTAGGATGCTTAGAAGCGGAGTAAAACACAGCCTAATTTTTATTTCTGGGTAAGCTAACCCTTTAATCACAGAACGATCTCAAAGTTTTAAAAAAGTTGCTAAATTCAGATTTTGCGGCTTTAAAATGAAATTTTCAAAATGATGAAGGATTTTGAAAGTCTGACCGTATTCATTGTTGAGTACTACTGCAAGGAGTACGATTTTAAAATAACAGCTGAAATAATCTATCAAATAGTAATCGAATGTAATCATTTTCATGATTTAATTGAAATGTATTTTCTTCACTGTCTGCCTTAAATTAATGAGATAAGTTACAAAAAAGTTACAGTACAATATAAGGGAAATGTATATATCATTCCCTCTTCCTTGACTGTGCAGCTGTTACTCCATTAATGCTGTTTGGAAATGGAACCAGAAATAGCATGTATTACGTATACAGTAAGCTTTCAAGGGTAACAATGAATGGATTTTTATGGATTACACAGCTCCTCGTTTTACTTTCCTCAGGAAATTATTCTAGCACATTTAGAAACTGACTTTTGACTTATATTAGTCTTGCTGTCAGCACCCAGGCCACAGTTAATTAATAATTCACACAGTAATTAAGATTCAGATTAGAATTAGTGTCTCAAATAAGGGAACCAAATCAGAGCACGGAACTCAGAGAGAATTTAGCCGGGCATCGGAGATTTAGAATAGATGTCAGTGTAGTCTAACATGTAAATATAGACTTATATAATGCAGTTAAATCGATCTAGCCTTGTAGACATATTTAACACTTATCACAGCGTATGTGTGACTCCGAGCGAATGAAGAGAGAACATACAGTACATGCCTGATAACATTTAGTCCTGTGACGCTGAACATCTCCTGACAGCTCAGTCCATCCGGTCTTCTCTACCTCACAGGCTCTGTTAACAGCGAGTCTGGTTACAGTTAAAGCGTTAATTCAGTTTGGCACGCTCACAGTCATTGATGGCATTTTTCAAAACAGTTCGCATGAGATACCTAGCTTAAACAGTGGCGCTTCATACTGAGATGATTCAGTAGTTTATAGAGTGTTTTGGAAAATTACCCAGCAGTGTATGTCTGGTATCTACAGAGGATAAGTGGAGCACATCAGGTGCAGGTTATCACAGCGGGCTCACACCGTCTCAGCCACGCACTGTAATCAGTCGGCTGATGGGTCATAAAGGGCACCGGGGCCCGCCGTTCCGTCCTCTTGTAGCTGTGGAGATCGCTATTGGATTACTTCTGACACGGATGTGCCTGTGTTCGCTAAGAGGATTGTCAGATTGTTGATAAAATATATTGAGGTTTCCTCATGTGACTCCATTCATTCCCTTTGATGCCGTACAGCTGTCATTTCTGCAAGATACATCACAGTCGGGTAACCTCCAAGAACTCGCTGGACATTGTGAAATGTCTCATGAAAGATACAAAATTGTAAATTGGGATCCTTTCATTATTCTCATTATTCTCTCTATTGTTTGTTAAGTTGGTTATAGAGTTATTATTAATGATTCCACAGATTAAATGTACATATTTCAAGGAGTTTTAGCATTCATCATAACACAGAGGTCAAGTGGAATCAATCAATTTTACTGCATGATGTTCCTCAGTAAAGAACTGTGGGTAATTCAGATTTCTTTCACTTGTTTTTTGATTCAACATTTATTCAGTTACTCATTTTTTCACACAAACACACAAACTTACATAGACTATTCAATTTATATTTTATTAGAAATAAATGCTGTACTTTTATTCAGCCAAGAAAGATTAAACCTTTGTAAAAAAAAAAAAAAAGAAGGTTTTTACAAAGGTTTTTCTTTGAAATAATTCACTAAACAGTATCTTGTATTAAAAAAATAAATAAATAATAATAATAATAATAAGAAGAAGAAGAAGAAGAAGAAGAAGAAGAAGAAGAGGAAGAAGCAACTGCTTTCAACATTGATAAATGATAAGAAATGTTTCTTGAGCACCAAATCAGCATAATAAAATAATTTCTGAAGAATCACGTGACACTGAAAATTAAGATTAATGGCTGCCGAAATTTCAGCTTTGCAAACACAAGAATAATGTAGTATATAGTGGACTTCTTTAATAACATTATTATAATTTTTTAATGAGGTCAATCTTTTGATCAATGGTAAATCTTGCTATATCTAATTATTTAGGTGCTTCTTGCCCTAGGTAGAGAAGTCATTTTACCCCAGGATGGCCTCCTTTCACGATTTAAACAAATAATAGGCAAAATAAGCATTTATTTAAATAAATGACATTCATGAACCTGTATGATACAACCTTACAATTTTGCAGGAAATGCACACTGATCTTAAGAAGGCTTTTTCCCCATTTCACTTCAACACTTCTGACCACTGAGAGAATGCCAGATATTATAGGAAATGCTAATTACATGGATTTGTTTGACTTCATCTTGTGTGAAAGTCATGCGGCCAGCTAACTCTCATAACATGAAGATATTTTTCATTCAAACTAAAGTGCTTCAGCGTAATAAGACCTTTTGAGACAAACACAGAAACATAATCAGTTACAATTTTAAATCCTGTTTCTATGGCACAGTTGCAGTGTAGACAGATGGTGCCTTGTGTATAGTGTAATATATTACCTGCAGGTATATTACGTTGATGAGGATTAGTCACAGCAGTGGAATATTTTGACAAATGTCTTATTGTCTTAGGGCCGTTAAAGCTGATGTACAGCATAATGCCGGTCTGATGCCGGTGTAGTGATGTAAACCTACAGTGCACGCATATACAGCATGCAAGTTTGATATTACATGCCTATGCATTTTATCACTGTGCCCTTGTTTTAGGGTCTGGAGTCTGCATGTTTCAAATTTTTAAATACTACAACAGAGAATTCATCATTTGAAATGAACCGGCAGAAGAATCGAACATCTGAAGTGCCGCACTGTGATAAATGCCATTTGGCCAAACAAACATCCCCCCTTCTCTCACACACAGACATGGAGATATGAGCGGTGCATGATCAAGGATCTCATATTGATTTATATGAGGAAAAACAACTTGAGCTCTGCAGATGCTGGAATTTGCATTCAAAGCTGACATTTCATACCCGCTGGTTAAACATACAAACAACGCAGTGAAATTGAAACTTTTCTGTATGATAATTAAATCAAGTATGGTGAATATTTTATTATTTGTGGTAACTCTGCTTTTAATGAGGCAGTGAGAGGGAAACAGAGAGAGTGAGAGAGAAATGATTAATTTATTTCAACTTTACCTTTGGACTACGATGGTCCCCTGAGCCTATGAATCAGAGTATGACTCATCTTCATTTAGAAAATGCTCCGCATCAGCGTTAAGAAATGGGCTTTGTGAAATGAATGTAAGTCTCCAACTAATTACGCTCGAATCTTAGCTTTGTGTTACAGCGGCACTGCAATTCACCGCGCAACTGCTGCAATCATTACAAAAACACGACATGATGATCTTTCCCGTGGGACCGACTGGTCTGCATCTGCGGGAGGGTCCTCATGTAATTGACCGATACAATGCAAATGAGTTCCATTGAACCTCATCTTTTTCTCTGGGCCAGGATCTCTGAAGCTGTCCACTAAATTAGATTCTGGACAAACATTTTAAAGGATTTGACACTTGGTGGGTATGGCTTTGTGAAAGCAATAATTTGCACAGACACTTTTCTTGTGAAGAACAGAAAACAATCTCAGGGAAAATATAAATTATATGCTGGGCACGACTGTAGTGTTCGTGCATGAAGAGAGCCTGTGCAAAATAAACTTTTACTCTCTGACTAATTGTCTATTTATAGAGCACAACTTCTGCTTTCATCATAACATGTTGAAATGCTAAAAAAAAAAAAAAAAAGTGTAACCCCTCTAGGCAATTCTGAATGGCTGCCGTCTGACTAGTGTGATAAACAGTGTTTTTACTGAATAGAAAAAAAACTGTGTGCCGTAAATTCACTTCTAAAATTAACAAATGTATTATACTGCTTTCTGGAATGCTTGATCCTGATTGGTTCTATTCCATTCTATTAAGATAAGATAAGTTAGAATAAATATAGGCGGTAAAAAAATTGTGTTCACACTGGTAGTTATCTGGCTGAAAATAATACATTTAATCCTGGTTCATGTAGCATTTCCACTGTCACGTTAACACCAACTCTGTAAAAGCTTTTGGTTTAGATGTGAGATGCCTTTGGTTCATATGTTTTTGGTCTCCGGTGCATTAATATTTCAATTGAACCACACCAGAGTTAATTTGGAAGTGAACCGAGACTTATTTGGTATGCATCAAGATTTGGTTGGCAGAATTCACACTTATTCGAATAAACCAGACTAAGAGAGCAATAGAGTTCATGTTAATTGAACCAAACCTGTCAAGTGTGAATGCATATTAAGAGTCTGAAAGGTCGCTTGGAAGAAAAAATTAAGAATCGTGTTGATACATAGCAAGACAAATAGAAGAGTATACTGTAGCTCATTTATTAGAAAACATATACAGCATGCGACTCCAATGCTTTTAATGTGACATAATATCTAAACGTATCACACGCAATGGTAAGATTTAAGAAATTACTATTTTTATTTAGCAAGGACACATTAAATTAATCATAAGTGACACCTAATACTTTTATAATTTTACAAAAGATATTTATTTATTTATCTGTTTTTTTTTGCAGTCAGTTCACTTGGCTGCCATATTCATAATGGCTTCAGGCAGCAATTACAAATGATGCAAGTATATTTAAATAGTAAATGACTGAAAGATCCAAAACAGTTTATGATTAAGGTATGATTATCATAGTCAAGATTATGATCTAATAACACAATTCAGATAAAAAAAATCTGGAAAAAAAGAATAATAAACTCTTTTTCTGCAATCAAATGCAGCTAATGTGCATGCTCTTGCTAGAGTAAACACACCAGCCATTGGTTTTCAACTGCAAAGGCCTGTTCACACCAAGAAGAATGTTCAATATGATAAACATTTTGATTTGAATGAACGGCTGTTCTTGCATCTGTTCAGACCAACACGAACATTTGCATACCATCAATGTGACTGAATTTTTGCACAGAGAGACGTCTATTCTCTTTTCCATCTCACGGTAAAGAAACATAGCAAATACAAAAATCTCAATAGCTGTTTTAAAACGTGTAAATACTGTTTAACTTCCTTTCTTCCCCGTGATAAGTGGGTGTCAGAAATGGAAAGCTGCGCGTTTCTTTGAGTCGTTGGGTATACAGGTTATTTCTGCTTTTCCATAAACGTCACCTTCTGTGAGAAAGTTAATATGCATTTTCATTCAGCCTTCACATTTATTGCATATTTGTCTAAAAAGATAAATCTGCAAAAACAATACTTCCAATCATGCAAGCTCTAGTAAAAAAAAGTTAAGTATAGTTCAAATTGATTACAAAAGAGATAAAGCTTACAAAAGATATCACTGGGGCGGTACGTTTTCCTTAAATGGTAGCCTACATATTAGTACTTAAAGTGTATATATAGCAACCTACAGTAATAGATACAAAAGTGTACCTTTTGGAAAGGTACCGCCCCAGTGACAGCTTTTGTACCTTTATTTCCGAGAGTGTAACATATTTAGTAACATCTCGCTCAAGACTTGCTGATCTTACTGAACTCACTGAAACTTTATCTGGAGTATCACTTGTGCACAATGCACATTTCTTAATTTTAAGCCTAAAATGTGTTTTTCTTTACCATTACCGGTAAGGACTGTCTTTAAATGCAAGATATTGAAAGTGTATCAGAAGTATACTTGCAATAGCTTCAATTCAGCGCATTTATTTTTCACTAGGGGTGATGTATTAAATGTTTAAGTGTTTTTTCAGTGGCTGGGCAGCATATGTAGTATTGCAATTTTTCCTATTCACAGGGTCGCCCGTCTTCTCTGGTGACAAACAAAATGAGCACACACATTTCAAGACACTTCAAACAACTTTACTGTCATGGAATTCTCCACCGCTACATCTTTGCCCAGAGAGAACCGCTTATTAACAGAGTTAATCCCTCTAACCTTTATCTGCAATGATACTCCAGATTCAGTCAGCACACTACCAGTTAATAATTGTCTGGGAGAAGTTCAAGTCTCATGCTCATTCGAAGTAATCAGATACCATTTTAAGCCTGTGATATTGGTTTGGGTTTTTGCGCTGTCCTCGACATTGTGATTAACACCAGAAACGTATTTCTTCGGCTGAGTGATGAAACAGAATCCTTTGTGAATGTGACTCAGCATGCTCCATGACTTGGGAATCAGATGTCACATTGTTTCCCATGGTTACCTCTCTAGTTTTACCAGAAGTGATCCAAGCCTAAATCTTTAGACACGGACAAGTCAGTCACAGAATACACAGAATATGCAGTATATCTATTGGTCCCAATCTCCTCCTATCTATTTAACCTGAGGTATTTTTCATTTGCTTGGCATTTCTGAGAGTGCAGAGGATCTGTAAGCATCTACAATTTAAACGTGTCTTTCAGTATGGTGAACTCACAATAGTTTTCCCTCAGCTACCTGAATACCTGCCATTGCAGCTATCTCTGTTTGACTGTAGGCTAATGTCTAATCTTTGAAGTTGTTTCTGGGTGTGCACCCATGCACATTTACTGCTGAGATTTGACTGTAAACTGTTGATGGGTACAGAAGCTGACTTCTGAACTGCCAATCATCGCGTTTGCTCGGTAAAAATAAGGTCACATGCTGTAATAAGGAGAAATTATAGCAAAGAATGTGTGCAGACCAAACCCACATTGAATACAGCTGCAGAACCCAATGCGGCAAACTTATGAAAAACTATTTTGACTGATGAACATTGCATATATATACAGTGGCTGAATGAAAATTAGTTTCCAGGCAGAAAAGACACAACAGCCAGTTCTTAATAAGGAAGTAATCTAATCAAGTGTGCCTCCTGCCCCTTTTAAATCAGAAGGTGGTGTAGACTGTAATTAGCGAGGAGGATCACAAAAGATGACAACATTAGCCTTTTCAGAAACACAGAGAAAAAGCCTGCACTTGTGGTATAATAGCCCTTAGCAGTTCAAGGTTCAGAAGAAACAGTGGCAAGCAAGAAAATAAATAAAAATGAAGTGTGAATTGCATAAACAAGCTAACCACACTGTACATTAAATTATATAATATTCTTTACAGTTTCTAACAGACATGCATTTCTTAAGGCAAATACAAATTTGTATTACTTTTATAGCCTGACACATAAAGTCGTGTACCCATAAAAAAAAAAAACACCCTGTCCCTGTCCAAATGCTATGCAATAGATTCTAACAGTGGAATATTTTCCCTAAACTGTATGCTTTTTAAAAGGCTCCAATAACTAAAAAAGAGAAAATATAGGGAAGAAAAAGGAAAAATGTTGCCATGTAGGATCTCTGGTAACACAAAGGAACACGGTTTGGTTTTCTTAAAGGCATAAAATGGGACTCTTCATACAGTTATTTTGTATCTTGCTATCTATCAGTTCATCCTACCCCCAAATTGACTGTAAAGATCTTAAACACCTGAAAGTTATTTATTTCCATTAATTTGTCATTATTAATAGCATACTGTAAGGCCACCCCTGGAGTTCGTGTTTGTGCATTTTCTACCACTAGGTGTCACAACTGAGTCACCACAAAGTTGTTCTGTTTACACACACAAAGAGTTCAGGTAGCACTGAACTTATGTGAGGATCAACAGTCTTGTTTGATTTTGCTTTAGCAGACATGACATTATTCCAGCCTTTCCGTGTTGAAGACAGTGTAGGTGAATGACTCATCCACAAAACAGCCTTAGTTGCCCATACATAAATACATATATATATATATATACTACAAATGTATTATTCTAGAATCACAAAATTAGTCACAGTTAACAACACTCCCATGTTTCTGTTCTGGGGGGTCTTTGAAAACCACTGGTTTAGGCTCTTCTTTCACACAATAATAGACTGGATAAAACTTCAGCTTATTGTGTTCCTTTCAGTCTTTTTAATAGGTTTTGTTACATACAGCAAATAATTCATTCATTCGTAATTCACAATTATTCTTAATATGATAATTTTTCTTCATTGTGGTACTTATTCCATTCAAATGTATACAGAAACAAATGCAAATTATTTTTGCATGTCATGTTTTCACTCGGCAACACTTGCATAGATTTCATTCCTGTCAGAGTTTAGCCAAACGCAGTGCAGGAACTCTGCCTCTCTGACCCACTGAACAGGTTTGATTTGGGCTTGTTAATTAAGATGCATCGTACTCATTATAACGAGAACAAGCCTCGACATGATTCCGAAGCTTGGCGTGATATGTTGACGTCAAGCGCAGCCCCTAAACGACAGAAATAGACACACCATTAAGTGTGTTCTCACATTAGACACAATGAGATGGAAACAATATGCTCCCTTTCAGACCACCACACCTCCCTAAAGGTGTATGAAGTATTTTAGGAACTCCAGCAGCAAAACACAGAATATAAAAGACAAGAACACATGCCAAAAAAAAAAAAAAATCTTCTCATTATATAACACACTCCCTGTGCTCTTAGCACAACTCGTGGCCTGAGGGTCAGTTTTTCATAAATCTCATTATTTTAAAAACCTGGCCCATTTTGGCATGGTGGTATGAAGGCACAAGTGCAAGAAAAGCGGGAAGAGAATGTGTCAAAACAAGTCCTCGTACCAGACATACAAGAGTTATATCTTATGATCAGCATGTCAAATTGTAGTTTACTAAACATAACTTGCATTGTTTCCAAAGATAAACAAAGGTGTAGCTGGTGTTCGTGCTGACATCCCATCTGTGCGCCCTAACATCCTATTTCTGTCCTGTTTTGTAATGGATAATCTTCTCACCCATCCATTCAGTCGTGATTTTCACCACACGCATTTTCTGAGTGTTTAATGCACGGATTAATGGAAGTGTGTAACACAACTACCATTAGACAAATTTAGAATCACAGGAAATTCCCAACCTAATCGCAGTGATAAAAGTTAATCCACGCTTGAAATATGATTAAAGGCTGAGATGATTCACCGGTCAGTTAAACTGAAAGGCAAGGTGGAACAGACCACCCACACAACATTTGAGTAGGATTACAATCGGGTCTTCGCGAGGTAAATCAAATAAAAGCATTACATACATTTATAGCAATGCTACATTATTCCTAAAAATAGCCCTTAGATGAGACATAGATCTTTCCCTCAAATTTTAATAGCATTATTTTGCGCAAGGCCTGGAGCAAGAGCAGCTAAGTGTTTACCAAAACAAGTTCAATCACAAGCAGCCGTCCACCTTGAGACGCCGCGCAAGAGCGGTTCACATGTGAGCGTGGACACTACATCATCTGTATCTGGAGATTAAAGAGTCAAAATGAACTTCTAATGCAATCTTTCCCCTGACATTTATTCCAGTGTAACAGCATTAGCCCGGGCTGATCCCTGTGATTATGACATCATATTAAATCAGTCTCTGTGAAGAAGCTGCAAAGTTTCTCATACCTGCAACATTATTAAAAGAGCATTATGAATTGCAGCAATATCCGTTTTTGACGAATGGATGCTAATCAAAAATTTGCTTTATTACATTTGTGTTCAAACACATATTGTAAACTTGGAATAAACTGGAAAAATGAAGTAATTGTTTCAGTAAATTACTCATTTTGGCATCTCTATCTTTGACCAACTAAAGGCAGATGGGAGACTAAGCCTATTTGGTCATTCTAGGTGAAAAGACATAAGACGTTTCAGGTTCAACAAGCACTTTAATTTTTTCAGGAGGACGATTCTTTACTACCCTTCAATGTCTACGCAACGTGTCTAGCTGGACTGCTTCTGTCTGACTTCTAAATAAGGGCATCTCTTTGTGCAAATTTGAAAACTTTTTTTTCCTATCAATACACATGTCAGTAAATATGTCACACAATTGTGGCTTTGAAAATCGTTAAAACAGCTTCAAGTGTAAATAAAGCAATTGCCTGATTAAAAACCGTTATGTGACTCCTGATATTTTCTACTAATGAGCTGCTAGAGTGGTGCATTAATTTGCAAACTAACAGGAAAGAAGAAAAAATGGAGGAAACATTGAATGCTGTACATTCAATTTTTTGCCTTGTTAGTTCCAGGATGACACCCTGCCTGCTCCCCACAGGCAGACACGGCTGCTGCTTTCTCAATTTATAATCTGAATGAAAATCTAAAAATACCCACAGCATTTTATGAATGAAACACTAAAAATATATCTCACATCCATCCCTCTTTCGCACCCTCTCCCCTCTCTCTCTCTCTCTCTCTCTCTCTCTCTCTCACTTCCTCTTTTCCCCTAGTGCTGAAGTGTCTCAGAATCAGATGGATGACACCACATGCCCACACTCCTAGGCGTATTAATGTCCTGGGCTGAGCCTCCAAATGTCAGTATACATTATCACCTGATCTATAAAGAAAAAAAACTCAGAGACCTTGATTTGAGTATTAGCGCTCCTGGCCTATAGGACTGCTGAAAATTTGTGAGGTTTTTTTTGCCAACCTTTATGTCTGCAGCTCATGCTCAGATTCTCAATGGAGAACAACCCCCCCCACCTAAAGTGGACTATCAAAATAAACTGTAACCTTAAGTCCTTCATCATAACCTTCTTGCAAATGCAATGAATGCAAGAGATAATAATTTGTGGTGATCAACTGCATGCCACAGATGCTGTTGATTAAATGCAACTTGCGTTGAACCTGGTGCATTCCTTTAATTGTTCAGGTCTTGAAAACCACAAAAGTTTATGGCTGACACACAGAGAGAGAGATGCAGCAAAGAGCTGGAATGTAAACCCTCCATTATCAGGCTGACCTCGTCACAAACTCCCAGCATAACTCACACCATGCTGTGCCAACACACCCATGGCACAATCTGACAGCCAACCGTCATAATATTTACACGCTGCACCTCTATCACAGAAAAAAAAATGCCTGGCAGATGCAGTGAAAAACAGAACTTTTCTTAATAAATGAAAACAATTCTTTCTAGACTATTCATAATTCAGTTAAGGACAACACCATGATGTCATAGAAGTGGAACGTTAGGAATTAAAGGCATTTCCTCTAATCTTGAACCGCAAATGTCAGATGCTCTGTTTTTGGTCATTAGAGGCTTTTTCATATAGCTTTTATTCTGGAAGTCTCAGCAGTAGCTCATATAGAAATCACTCAAAAGCTGGTCAAAGACAGCGTTTAATATGGTGAACTACCGCAATGGTATGCTTTGTTCCAGAAGAAAGGAAAGCATGCTTTCATACGGAAAGAGTTCTTTTATAAATGCATGCAAATTAACTAAATATGGCTTACATGTAGATTGTTTTTAATTGGTTTAGCGTGATTATTTTTATGGAATTTTTCCACACATTCAAGCTTTATTCTTGGATTTAAAAAAAAAAAAAAGAATTACTAATTAACTAAATTACCTACTTCCCTGAATATTTAATTTTTAGCTTATTTATCTTATTGATCAAACTAATGAATCGCATTCTTGTCCATATGGATGTGACTGTGCCGTTTGTTTGAACACAATTCCAAACAATTTGTCATGTCTTGTACTGTATTTGTAGAGTCATTACAAAATGTTTGTATAGACATCCGTGGCATCTGTTCTTATCACTGCCATCACGGCACAGAGCCTGTGAACTGTTGACCAGTCATGTCAAAACTGATGAAGTCATGGTTTTCACTAGAGAACATGAGGCCATGTGAGGAAGTGATATTTCTCATTCTTCTGATAGGGGGCAAGATGAATGGTCGGATGAGCAACAGCAAAGGCATCTGCAGGCCATTGCTCTGCTGCTACAGCTTAAAAAATGTAAGCATGACAAAGTGGCAGTTTTATCCTTTTTTTACAAATATTTTTCATAGTTTTTAATAAAAAAATAAAAAAAAATCACAGTTTTCTTCCTTCAATCTTTTAGTGTCACTTTTATGTTGTAAAATGTTGTAAAGGCATGTTGTAAATATCAGGTGTCTGAAATCTAAATACAGTAAAAGTTCTCAAGAATGCTCTCAAGAGCAGAAGATATTCACTATAATGTATGATTTTCAGTTGAGGAAAAAATTTAATTACATAAACTTTCACACAACATTAACAACTCTTTGCATCCTGGGCCAGCTTTAACTTTGCAAAATGCTGTGCCAAAGGCATACAACAAAAATTGTGTGGTTGTATAGCAACAGTACTGTGAATTAAGACAAGTAGTTATTAAATAGGCTTTTCTCTCCATTGCCAGATGTAACAGGAATTATTTCCTACGTGCTTAATTATAACCTTTTATGTTGTGTTTTTTCACTTGATTAAATAACTATACAGCCTTTGCTCTGTAATGCGTAGCACAGATTCCCAACAATATTATTTAATTTGTAATAGAGCGTTTGCGCCAATTCTGGGAGTTCCAGGTATTCATAGAATGATAATTATAGTGATTCATTGTCTGAATGCCCGCCAAGGAGGTGAGTGGGCATTTGTGTGTTTGTATGGGCCGTTGTGAGTGTGTTGGTGTGAATGTGTTTCAGAATGTGTTACTCTGGAAAACTTGCAACAGCTTACACTGCACACACACGCAGTGCGGTTTGAAATTGAAAAGTGAAGCTGGCAAAATAAATGGCAGCCTATGCAGAAGGGGGCCAAGAGTAGTGCCAAAACACACTGCCAACTCAGCATGTAACAAACAGCAGAGGCAAAGAGTGAGAGAGAAAGAGACAGAACCAGACAAAGAAATGAAGAACTTGAGCCTAAACTAGCCAAGCACACCTCACTCTGCGGCCGCATCTCTAAGCTCAACGAGCCAGAGAGAACAAGTGCAGGAGCAGAAAAGTCAGCCAAAACACCAGATAGCATCACACTGAAAGTGTAAAAAAGTCTGGAAATAACTAAAGATTATCATATCTAAGCACATACCTTGATAGGGAGGTTTCCAAGACCGTCAGCATCCCAGCTGATGGCTCATCATATTTTGCACACCCCGATGGTTATGGCCTCTGCTGTGTTCATCTCTCCTTGAGCTTTGTGTGAACTTTAGTACTTAATCTGCATTGCAATACTAAAATCACCAGGGTTGAGCAGAGCTGGGCAAAAATCAGAACCTGAACTGAAAAAGAAGCTAATTCGTTGGTTGAATCAGCTACATCCCACAAGAATTAATGAGAAGAAGTGGAATTTACTGAATTGCATCTGGAATCACACTATGAAAAGAGTGGTATTTCAGAATCATAAATGTTAGTAATTATAAAAGAGTAGGCAAAAAGCACCCATGTGATGTACAGTACAATGCCCAAGATTCTGAAGTGCCCGTATAATTCACATTTTACTGTCCCATGAGGCCACAGGAGAGGATTTGTGATTGACAGAAAAGTTAAGCAGATAGAAAGATAGGGACAGAAAAGTGAAGCAGTTGATTCTGGCAGATCATTACATGCTGTGTTACATTTATACTATAAAAATTGCACCATGCTTTTTTGAAGGCCATGATTAACTAATTTGAACTGAGAATCAAAATTCCCTTGATCTTTCGACGTATAGGTCATTGTACTATTAAAACCTTGTATGTTTCAGAACTCAAATACTTTGCAAAACAGCTTATATTGAAGCCAATCTGCCAAAATGACAGCTTGTGGAATGTACATCTCTATGATATTACAGTGTTGATAAGCACTGCCTTGCAGAGGAAGATCAACACCTGCTTCTACATCGCTGCTTGCACATGATTCACGCATGTAGTGTTTACAAGAGAGGTGAACGCGCAAATCTACAAAGAAATCAAACGATAAAAATGCTCCAAATTTCGAGGGGCCCTTTAAAGAAGTACCTACTCAGAGATTTAAGAGTTCTGTTTCCAATGTTTGGTTGGTTTAGTATGTTCGTTAAAGGTTTACAGCTTTCAGATCATCTCTTTCATTTGTTTACATTAAACAGTATTCTTAATTCCATTCTGAATGGTGCACAATCCTGGTTCATCCAGGATTCATATATGTAGCAGGAGGTTTTGTAAACCAGCCAAGTGTATGTGATACCCATTGAAACTCTAAATAATCTTTGTCCTGACTTTCAGAGTTGTTCACTCGTCAAACATGGGCCAACAGCATGGTTATTGATGTGTATACATGCAAAGTCATCAGTTATCTGGCTGATGATGAAGAGGGGAGAGAGAGAGAGAGAGATCTCCTACAGGCTTTCAAAGGTTAAGGTGATGTAGGACTTTTAAAACTTTGATACTATGACTGTATGGTCCGGTTCAAGGTAGAACTAAAGGTTTTAAACCTTGGTGCCATATGAGCAACTTTTAATCATACATAAATTTGAAAAAAAACCTTGGAAAGGTTTGTAGTTTTTTAAAGCTACCAAAAAATTGCATGTAGTTGGTGCAAAGAATTTCTATTATGTGCCCTTTATTGTGACGATTTTATATTTTTAGGTCGTATTCAGCGTTAAAAGATGAAGTGTGAGATTTCTGCATCACCAAACAAAAGTACAATAATGAGAGCAAAAAAATGTTTCAAACACTCCCCCTGCCTCTTATTTGTAGGACAAACAGGTAGTTCTGACTCAAATTATTCTATTTATGGAGTTAGTGCTGTGTTCCATCCAGACATGTTCTTCCATCTGACATGCAGAAATTACACATGAGCATTTGCATGAACGTTGAGCTCCTATATAAGGCAAGAGATTACAACCCCGACTAATGTACTGTAGTTACAGTGGTATTTATGAATATTAATCAAATATTGTGTAACACAGCATTATAAAAAGATACATTGGACACCTATGAGGAATTCTTGGAATGTTTCCTCACACAGCAGGGGATGATCGAGCTGTGGTTAGAATCACAGACTTTCTATTTTAGTTCAAGATGTTTATATTACATCACTTCAGTCTAAATATCTTGATCTCAAAGATGTCTCAAGCAACTTAAAAGCCTTAAGCCTCCACGGTTTCTTTCCTTTCCGTCATTCTAATTTGACCTCTCTTTCTCTTTCAGCATTCCTGAGACTAGAGAGAAATTCCCAACATCCTCTGTCAAGGAGCTTTATTCTTTCTGTGAATGCCATTTAACTTTACCTTTTCTGACCAGAAGCATGGGCTATGAATGTAGTCTTAAAAGTGTTCAGTTAGTTGATCTGTTTGTCTCTGTTTGAAGGCCTTAAGCTGGAAAGTCAGTGGTTTTCATTGCAGTCTTCGTGTAAAGTCTTGATTGGTTCAATTAGTTAGTGCTCACATTAGTTTTTTTCTAATTCACTTAAGTATTGAACGAGTCCTTTTCTAGGGTTAATGCCACAGTGACTCATTAAAGCGAGCCATGTCCAGATGGCATTAAGTGTGATAATCTGTTTTTAATCCCAATTCCAATCCGTTACCCAAATGAAGGCCAAGACAAAACGTCAACAACAAATAAGTCTTTCCTGGAATCAGTCTGAGGGCCAGTCTGTGAGATGTCACTGCAAAAGAACTGGCTCTGTGTTCACAATCCCATAATACATTCGCATTATCCTGACGTAAGCCGTTGACTGCTATTTAATTACCATGACCTTCAGCATTCACACACCTCCACTCTATCTCAGAACCTTATTACTGCTGCTCCTGTTGTAGCGGCAGCTGAATGAGGGACGAGCCTGAGATGAATGGTAGTAATATTTACATCCAAAGGACCTCGGAGAATGAAAGACTGACTCACTGATGGTCTGAGGGTCAGAAGAACGAGGCCTTCATATCTCATCTCAGCCCAAAACATTCCTGTCTCAGTTATGTATACTCCTGGGGGGGTCATGGTAAACTGGCCAACTGAGATAAATGTTGTTTGACGTCATCCTCTTATTTATAGAAAGGTAATATTTGGCCATGGAAGTGCCTTTTCATGTCAGATTCAAAGTACAAACACTCCACAAGAATGCACACACACACACACACATAGAGAGATGTGCCGACTTGTATAAATGTGATGAGATGTGCTTAGAAGACATACAGACAGACAGGCAGCGATTTATTTGATCAGGTTTTAGGAGACCTATTGCTGATGAAAAATAAATTAAGCTTTGATTTGGATATGCTAAGGGAGGACAGAGGTCGTTTTTTCACTTATTTTGTGTTAGACCAGCACACAAACTCCACAATGCAGCTTCTAAATATGGTATTGCTGTAAAATCAATTTATACATGCTTTGGAACCAACTTTTTTCATATCGTCATTAATTACTCACCCTCATGTCATTCCATCGCTCATCTTTGGAACACAAATTAAGATATTTTGATCTGAGAGCTCTCTGAGCCCTCTAATAGACTGCAATGATCCTTACATGATCAGAAATGTAGCATGGAGATAATATTAAAATAATCTATGTGACATCAGTGGTTCAACTGTAATTTTACAAAGCTATAAGAATAGCTTTGTGTGCATAAAAAAAATTTAATTAATGACTTTATTCAACAATTGATCTTCTCTGCATTACCCTATAGCACCATTTTGGAGAGTATCACATATATAAATAACATTTTTCACGTATGTATGCGGATACATAGTTTACATTTTTATTAAAGTGTAAACAAATATTTAGGAACGAGAATGGCTACATAAAGTACAAAGTATATATATATATTTTTTTTTTTTTTGATGAATTGATGAAATGATGAATTTGAATTCCTTGTTTTCGAAAATCACAATAATCCCTGCAAATTTAGGATAACCTAACTTAAATCCCCCAGGGATGTCTAATTAATTCATTGGGGTGTGTTTACTCTAGCAACACACTCCTACTAAAAATATCAATATAAAAATAAATATTGCAGTGTTTCCAGGAAAAAAAATCTAAACTACTGACGTAACTTTGCCTGCAGAAAAAGCCCACAAATCCTTGCTGACACATACTTGAACCAATAAAGACCTTCTCAAAAGGATGTGCTGCTTTTAATGCAGAGGTTAAAGCACTTACATGAACATTGTGTTTTCTGCTTTGCCATGGTGAACCATTACCATGACTGGGACTACTTATACTTCGCATGAAGATCTGCCGGTAGTACTTCATAGTGCAACAAGTAAGGGGTCATAGAAAGGTAAGTACGACTGACGCTCTGCAGAAACATGGAAAGACAGTTAACCGTTAATGCCAGCCCACAGACACGCATGAAAACACACAATTAACAGCAAATCACGCTTGAAATTGTCGCAAAATAAGTTATTTTTACAGTAACAAAATCAAAGGCCGGAATGCATGCTAAAGATAAATGATACTCCATTGGTTTGTCACTACAGTGTTATTGTCTCCTGAACATTCTTTTTCTCTTTACTTGACCGCTGAGGCATGCAGTGCACGTGTGTGTGGCCGCAAGTGCACGTTGGTCAAATATGAGCGAAGAAGCAGATTGCTTTTAGTCAGTAGGGGGAGAAAACACTTCACCCTTCATTCAGACACACTCTGTTCTCTCTCTCACACACACACACATGCTGTGAATGTGCATGCCTATGTGTGCATGAGTGCTTTAAACTGTTCATGTTACAGGGTAGCGTTCTGTATATCACCAATGGTGGCACTGGTAGGGATCCACATATCCACAACGTGAAGGAAAAGTGCCAAAAACATCTCTGTCTCTTACCCCCCGTTCTCTTTCTTTCTCTGTCTCCCTCCCTCCCCGCCTTTTTCCATCAATAAAAAATGAGGATTACGCACATCTTCCCCTCACAGTTCTCTCCCTTCCCTCATCTTTCTCTCCTTGACAAGATTTGCGCAGGGCAAACTGTTGAGCGCATCACACACACACAAAATTACATTTATAAAGACATGAAAACAGACTCTCAAAGTTCCTCCAGAAAGACTGACAGATACATTCATAGCCTCTCTCTGTGGCACTCAAGAAGATGGCAGTGCCTCACGCATAAACACCCTGTACCCTCTTGATGATGTCTTGATGTTTTTGTTTGATGACCGAGCGTCACTGTAGTGTTCTGGAGAGAGCTTGAGTGTTCCTTGTCTTTGCGGATCCCATTTCCCATTAACTGCATGGTGCAACACTCGCATGTCATCAGTGCGTCAGTCTTGCTAATATCTCCCACTTTAACCGAGGGCTTAGCAAATCGTTTCCTGAAAGTGTGCTCTATCCCTAGGCCGAGGAATTAAACTTTTCTCCTGTGTAGTGGCATTAAAGTGTGGAATTGAACAGAGACAGTAAGCCTCTAGATATAAACCCATATTATGGTCTGTGGCACAGTGGTAGATCACATGTATCAGGGTGTAAGTTCAAGTCAGATTTTTTTATAGTACCTAAGTCCAGTATATAATCACAATGGATTATATTTGAAGGAAAAAATGCAAATGTGCTATTAAAAATACTGTTGTTCGCCATTAAATCACCTGTTCACCTGAACAGCAGTGGTGGTAATTCACCCTAGTGATTTGAGTCTTTTGAATCTATTCACTAGAAAGATTCATTCAGGCATAAAGAATAGTTCACATAGCTATACCAGTAGATGTTGAGCAATTGAGCATCTTTATTCTTATGGAGGCACGAGTCACTGAATCAATGAATCATTGAATAAAAAGCACCTAATCACTCAGAATATAACAAGTCAAGTTGTGGTGAAAACGTTAAGAAGAAACAGGAGTAGTAACAGGTCTTTTCTTTCATATTATGACAAATGCAATGGATTATTGCAAAAATGCTAATTTGGTTTAAGCAAATTAAATATAGTCAGTGCATTCTTTATAAAGCATTGTCCAACATTAATAGTCATTAGTAATCAGTTTATAAATCCCTGTATAAATGCCTTGTTCTTGATTTATAAACATCTATTACAAAAGATACTTAAATGCACACTAAGAAATTCTCAGAGGTTTCTTGTGTACACTTATGCAGTTTTTGCATATTTAGAAAATGTTTCTGCAATCTGTATCCCTCTGTGTTGTTTAACTTTTCGGTTTGGAAGATAAATGAGCCTTTTAAAATATCCTTTGCAAAAAAAAAAAAATCCTCAGTTTAGATGAGCTCACAAAAACAGATGGCTGGCAACTCCTAAATGTTTTATAACTACCTGACTTAATCATGAATTGCAGAAGGAATATGTGTTAATAAAGCATTTATTAACACACTGAGAAATGATCATCATGTGTCTAAATAACAAGATAAACAAATGTACATTTAAATAATTTATTCATTTTTTGCTTACGCTTTCTAAATGATCTTATGAACTACTGACAATTACTAAATAACTGGTTTGTAAATAATAATTTAGAAATGATAAATTCGTTTTTAATAAAGTAGAAAAATATAATAATTAAACATTATAGATATGTTCAAGAACAAAACATTTATAGCTGCATTTATAAACTGCTTACTACTGCGTATTAATGTTGGAACAATGCTTTATAAAGAATAACTTGACTAATGCTTAACTAATGATTCATAGTGTGCAGTTATTATGAAGGGTTACCGAATTTTCATTTTATGCCTATTTTATGTTTATGCATTTAGCAGAATCTTAGCTGGTGCCAAACCGACTTACAAAATAGGAACAAAGCAATTTGTCAAATACTATTAACAATACTAGATTTATAAATCAACCAGATTAAATGTCTTACTCACAAATAAAAAGGCAGATATCTCCACTGTGTGACCTCCTGAGCATGACTTTTTCTTTTATCAAGCGATACAATAAGAACAAAAATCATGATGGGTTGCAATAACATTTTGGTGTCATTGTAATGAACTTGACTTGATTCACATTTACACATCTTTCGCAAGATAACCTTTACAGGTTGGAAAAGCCTTTTCAGTCACACACTTCAAATTTACTCACCGGCCTCAAAAAAGATTCGTTCAAAAAACACAATTCTCTGAAAGGTCGCTGGTTCAGTCCCAAGTAGGCCTACAGTATCTCACACAGCAGAGTTACTGAGATCACAATCCTGCCCTATCACTACTGTGCAACTGAGCTAGGCGTTTAACCCTTTATTGCCTCAGGGGGACTATTCATTCAGTCAGTTCGCCATAAGTTAATTGGATGAAAAGTATCTGCTAAATGGCAGGTAACAGTGCAGTGACCACAGATTTAAACCTCTAGTTAGCGTGACTAAAGACAGAGTGATGTACTACCAGTCACACCTTCCTCTTTAGCAATGATTGATGGTGATAGGGGCAATTCTCCACACATCACAGCTCTCTCACCCACACCAGCCCGGCCCTTCCTCTCAGCCGCTAAGCAGCGGTTCAGACACATTAGCACTCAGCCTAATTGACTCTCTGAGATTATCGTTTCCTCGCAAACTTTATGGAATGAGTTATGATCAGGTCTCCAGACCTGAGGACAGGGCTTGATTAATCCCTGACACTCATTCATTTGGATGTATGTTTTCATCACTGCTCCTCGCCAAGCAGTCAAGCTCCACTCTGTTTGCCAGTGATAAATCAACACTCCCCCGCCACCGTGCTGAAAACACAGCACTAGCAGCATCTCTCTCCTGCCCAAATAGATATATCTACAGCCTCTTCACTTCAACATATTTTGCTATTTACTTCCAGCTGTTAAATTATTGCATGTGATCCGTCTAAAAATAGATTCATTTATTTGAAACGTATCTAGCGAGTGTCTGAGGTAGATCGACTCGAGGCCTATCGTTTGTTTAGCTACATTTAACTTTAGTTTAAGCCAGTCATAAGTTGGGTAACTTTTGGCTGAGGCACATCACCATAGTAACATGCTGCATGTTTTAACAGATCTGCAAAGCACACATATTGTTATATAGCCATCTGCATCGCAACTAATAAAATGTTGGGGGGAAAAAAAACAACAACATATGCTGATTAGGGTGGATTTGAATGGCAGCTGGTTTGTGCTGGTTATAAACTTTTTAACTGGCCTTGTGCTGGTCCTAAGCAACTAGCTTCTGGTCAGGACCAACTCATAGCCAGAGTAAACCAGCAGCCATGCTTCAAAACATACAAGCATATGGGCTGTACAAATTAACTAACAAATCCTTTATCGAAAAGCTTTTTAAGAGAGCTGCTGTGGCAGCCATGGTGTTGCTTCTGCCTGTGAATATGTGTTGAAACTCCATCTTTCTGGATGATCTCTAGTACTTCAGCTGAAAGTAAATCACTCTGCCTCCCTCCATGTTTCAAGTGATTGGTTGTCCACTGCAAGCGTCACACTTTTATGTGCATGCACTCTGGAATAAATGATTAATTTCCAAGCCGAGTGTCTACACCGGTGTTGACAGTTGTGATGACACTCTACCCAAACTAATGTTTCATGAAGCTTTCATAGAGCTGGACCTATTACTAGTAATCGCTACACTTGTGCATGACACACAATAGTTGATAGTTGTGCAGCCGGTAATAGAAACAGGTCTCTATCATCAGCTTCAGTCCATCATATCTCTCAGTTCATCCCTTACCCCCTAATGAGACATCTGAGCAGTGGCCGCACAAATGTAATGAGAGATTCATCAGCGTACACTAAATGATGAAGTGCAGGAGAAAAAATGTGGTTCATCTTCGCTAAATACTTCAGTTATAAAAGGGTGTGTGAGTCACTGTTCCTATGGGTGTTATGTCTGCTATTCCTCCTCTCGCCATTGATTTAAATCACGGGTGGCAGCCCGGTTCCCATGTGCAAAATTACTGCGTGACTATATATAGAAAACGAGGTTACATGTAACATTCTTGCCACACAAACTCACATTTTTGTATTTTACTTCTGTTTACACATACGCACTCATAGAGCCAAAAGCACCTTCTGTTTCCTGCATTCTAATTGTCGTGATGTTTGAAGTAACTCAAAGTGAATATGCGATTTGTCAATTGATTTTCCTCCCTTCCAGGCTATGAATAAAACCTTTTAATTATTGATGTGCTGATGTCAGCAATCCATTTGAATGTTGTATGTGGTGCAGACCTCTTTCTCCAGGCTGGTTCTTCCCTTACCCTCCCTCGCTTTTCTCCCACTCCCCGTGACATGGTAACAGAATGATGGAGAGATACAGAGAGGGAGAAAACAAAGACATAATGAGAATTACGAACGGACAACAAAGGCTATATCGAGAATAAGAAAGAGAATCGGAAAGACAAAGAGAAGCAGGCGAAGAGATGAGGAGGGCTGAGAGCGAAAGAGAGCGAGGATGAGAATGAGAGAGCAAGCCATTAATGGAACTTGGAGTGCTGTGATGTTGCAGTTTGCTTGCGGAGATCTCTCAGCCAATAGGAGCACAGCACCTGAAAAATGGGAGGAGCACAGGTCCATTCACAAAGTCAGCAGCAGCTCAAATAAAGGCAAAGGAGTAGAGAGCTATCTGCTGCATTCGTTCTGCTCCGTCTTCTAATGCAGCCGCACACTGCCTCTGATGGCAACCCGACAAGCATTTATATACAAGCAGGAAGACAAATGAAGTCATATTATACTTTTAGTAAAAGAAAAATGCTGCAGAACGGTAAAAAATATGTGATTTTATGAATATATGATTACATGTTAAAACATGATGACATTAACCCTGACCTATGTAAAGAGTAGATATCCCATGCAGGCACAATGGAGCTGAATTCATTGCACAAACACAAATGAATATTACTAACCTTTATATAAATAGCAGATATACGCAAATATGTGCCCATGCTTGTGCATCGAAGACAAATCTCGCACCCATAGAGACTCAATAATTGACAGCTTGAAGAGGGATAAACTAAAATCTTCCAAGATAAGTCTGTTGTCAAAAATAAATCAATGAGTGTGGATTTAGCTTTTAGATGTTAGTCACATCAGGTCAGCAAACAGGGGAGGGAGGTGTATGATTCACAGTCACGCATTCCTCCGAATGCACTCATTTAAAACTAAAAGCAAATAGGCCGATGCCAGCTATTCCCAACTCCCTTCTCTCTGCTTGAAATACACACCGTTAAACTATTCCTGGATCCGAGTCACCACCAAATTTATATCCACCTGGGTGAAAATAGATTCTTCAAAAATAGAGTGTGTATTGCGTAGGTTCATTTTCAACTTTGCTTGGTGCAGACACACTCTCCGTCTTTTCCTTTTTTTTTTGTTACTTTCCTTTTTTCAGTGCTGCAGGGGGAAATGTGTCAGATCCTCTTCCTGCCAATGAGAGAATCCAACAAAGCTTTGCTCTACTGTCTTTTCATCCTCCCACTAAAAAGATGAATGAGAGCGTGTTATTTCTGCTCATCTCTTCCTCCAAAAGAGGCTCTTAATCATAATCTAACCTGTATCATGCCTGAAACCTCAGTATCTTATTGCTGATGTGTGACGTTTTAATCCCAAAATAAATAGCAAACTTTAAAATCATAAATATAATTATTTTAATGCATATTTTTCATAACACTATTTTTTTTAAATGGTATAAATGAATTAATAATACATTTTGAGTTATATGTCACTATGAATTGAAAATGCCTTTTTTAATTGTAAAACTGAATTTTAATGAAAAACATAAAATTGGCTTTAGGGCTTTCACAATTATTTGTCTGAATAACTCTGCTTGATCAGTTACCAAAATAATCCTTAGTGACAAGCCCTTTTTGACTTAAAATGTAATCAATTTTTTAATGTCGTTTAAGTTTTTTTTTTTAAATAAAGCCTGCCTACACGTACATGTACAGATAGAAAATGGCAGTTGTCACTGACATGAGGCAGTAGGCTATCAGATGTCATGCGAAAAATTTTATTCATACGCACACGCAAAATAACACTTTAGAGTTCTGGGTTTTTTTATTCCCACCAAGAAGACACAGGGTACTGAGACTGGTTACTGACAACAACATTGACAGAATAAGGGGAAGAGAGGGGGGGACAATGCTAAACAGAGTGCAGTGTCTTCAGAAGACAGACTGAAAAGGCGACGAATAGCAGGTCTGTCAGCGTGGCCTAGCCAGTGACATACGGCCATTGGGGGTTCTCCTAAATAATTAAATAGGTGAAACATTAGGACGCAATGGTGCATGATCAGCTGTCCTTCCAAAAGCTTCAGATAGACTGAGAGAGGAAGGGAAAGAAAGAAAAGACCAAAGTGAGAAAAAGAATTTGTAACTTACCCCTCACTGTTCTGGCAACTTACACTACAAGTTCTAATGACTCTCGTGGCAAAATGTAGCGTTCAAATTTGACAGCTGACTTCTCATATTACACGTCTCTGTCATCGTATACAATAAATCTAAGAATCATTCAACAACATTTACAGAAAAACCTTTAAAACGCTGATCCTGTGATTCGCAATGCTCTGTATGTCTTCTACTGAGCATTTCCTTCATTATTTATCCTTGCATTCTAGGTTTGGACTTGCAGGCGTAGCCAGCAAGCATGTTTGAAATATTTCAGATATTCGAGTGAATGTTTGGTGTCACTGCATACATGACCGAACAGCTGGAACGTATACTTGAGTTATAGTGCGGCTCATATAGGCTGCTGGCCAATGGCTCAAACCTGTCAGACAAATAAAACAGCCATGTAAAATTTTCAGCACATAAGAACAAGCAGCCTCAAGACCCAGTCTGTGAGAGTGTCTGTGAAAAAGACAAGCAAGATATATAAGAAAAGATGTTAGATAAAATAAAAATATCAATGGAAAGTAAATAACAATACAGAACAAAAAGTGCTTTAAGAATTCAAGTACGTAAATTTAAAGGCTTTTATAAGCTGCTCGTTATCCAGACAAGAGCAGTGAGCGATTTTCAAATTTTCCTGTCAATATTCTTGATTATTAATGGCATAGAAGACAGTGAAAAATCTATTTAGCTGCATTTACACAGCAAGACTAGATAGATCTATTTTGACAAATCAGATATATTGCCCTGTCTTTTTGCGTTAACTTAAAACATGACTGACTGTTTACATTAATATCAGTGAAGAAGTGCAACTGATCTTTCACAGTTGCGCACATGATCCACATACCACAAATGCTCTTCCCACTTGCTACAACAACTGCCTAAAGGCTGGTATTTACATGTTTAGCATGAACTTGGTAGAAGTGTAGGCTGTTTCTTCATATCGTTTTCAAAAACAAGAAATTTAAGTAATTTTCAGTGGCTGTTATAATTATAGCTAGGTTATTTAGCTGTGATCATGTAACATTACTACACTGCACTCTCCTTCAAGCCTTGGACTAACCGCCTGACATTAACAGAGGTGGAGGATAACTCTCCCTGCTAATCATATGCAATTTAACACAGACTACACAGGAAATAGCCTGTAGGTTACCGATTTAGTGAAGCAAATTTGTCTGCTGGGCCTGGGAATAGCTCTCATAAACAGTCTAATTTGTACCAGTGGTTCTGAGAAAACAAGGAGATGGAGACATCTTAGAAACAGTCCATCAGCCACGATTAATATCCTCAAATAGATGAAACATAAATAAAGAGCGGTTTCACGGTCATAACTTGCTTTTACCTCAATATTAGATTAGCGAGAGCAGCCCACACAATGATGAGAGAATATCTGGCACCCCATTTGAAGTCATTTTCTAATTTTACCTAAACTCTGATCTGATATCTGAAGAGAATAAATATATAATGCAGAGAAAATACTCTAAAAAGGCCAAATGGATCCATTGTGCACTGCCTTTGTAGAAAAAGTTTTTGAACAAGGTAACCAGCTCTATTTTGAGTCAAGGTGTTCAATTCAGTGAGTTGGCAGGTGTGTGTTTCTTTTCAAAACAAACACGAACTTTAGATGTTTTCACAGTGGCTTAAGCTTTTCACAGACAAGATACTTCTTTGGACCTCGAAGTGTTTGATGTTCATGACTTCAGCCTCATGAATTCACAGATAAGCAGATGTTCAACAGTGTCCTTTCTCTTATCAAGAATACTTGTCCGTCAATCCAACAGCAAAGTGTGCAACACTTCAAATGTGAGGCGCTCGTGAGTTAACTATAAGAAAAACACTGAACAAGAGTGATGTGAATAGGATGATGCCATGGAGGGAATCATCTTTCACAGTGAGAAATCATCATCGTGAGCATTGCCAGTTGTCTTTTTGGCCAAAAGCCACACAGATGCTTCCAACAGCTATTGAAAGAATGTGCTACAGATGTGTGAAATTACAGTGAACGTTCTAACATTAACTAGAAAACTTAAACATGCTGCTACAACTTTCACTACACATTTTATGATGTTTTGATCTACAATGAGATTATGGAATTATTATTATTATTATTATTATTATTATTATTATTATTTATTTACTTTTATCGTCTTCAACCCAGCTGTTCTGGCACACAGAAAATCAAACAAGTATTGCAACAGAATGCCCAATACTGTGAAAAAAGTGTCAAATTACTTTTAAGATACAGTATATTGTTTTTATCTTCTAATTATGATCGAAGTGCTTTCAAAATATTCTAAATTTTCAATTCTCGCTATTAAGAAACCATTAACCATGAAATTTTAATAAACTGTAATTTTGTTGCTTATCAAGAGAGTTACATAAGATAGTATTGGGTAGGTATTAGGTATGTAGGATATGGTCACACTGAACATGTGTTTTATAAGTACTACAACTTATTATAATATGTAGATTACTAAGAAACATAATAATGTGGATTACTAAGCACTAAGCACATATAATGTCTGCTTCATTCATACTGGATGCCAGAATTTGTCCTCACGCAGAAACTCCAAACGTGCCTAACAGAAGTAATAGAACTTACGGTGTTTCAGGAAATCCCTAATATGGACGAAGGCCATTGTTGCCAGAATGGCCAGTTTTAAATTTATTAGTGTGAGTAAAAATTGGTTTGGGCAGGTGGTAGTTTTCAAACACCTAAAACTGTATAGGCTGGCTAATGAACAAAACCCAAGTGTGAATACTGCAGCTAGTCAGTCATCATGATGTTACTAAACACACACACACCGAATGCAGAGTCGGCTGATGTTGACAGTGCCTGCTGCACTTTCAGCCAATCACTAGGAATCAGCAGACAGACGTGATGATTCAAGAGTGCGATAAGCGATCAGATTTTGAATGAATAGCTGTATATTCAACTGATCACTCTGCCAGAGTAAAGAGTGGGAGAGTGACTCAACTCTCAAAAACGTACCTGGAGGGAGATGACATGAAAGCTTTTAAAGGGATCATGAACTGCCTCTGTTTTTTTTTTGTAGTGTTCTCTGAGGTCCACTCAGAATGTTATCAAGATGTTTACATTAAAAAATGTTTTGTCTATTATCTGTCCAGTTTTGACTCTCCTCATCGAAACGCTCTTATTGAATTGGTATGATGGATTGTAGTCTCGGAAGTAAGCACTCACTGCTATGATTGACTTGTGTTTGACAGCCGACGGCCTTCACAGATGGACGCTGCTGTGATTTAAGTTTAAAATGCATGAACACACAGTACATATCAAATGAACTTTTTAATAGACAAAGCAGTAGAGATCACATAATAAAAGCATTTTACTCATACTCAATCTTTTTGTAAATCCAGCATAGAATTGTACCATGTTTGTAAACAATTACATGGCAAAATGTTCTTTTATGCTCTGACAGATGTGTCTGGAACTTAAGTAAAAATAAAGTACACTCGTTCTTAACATTGGAATCACTATTGTTGCATTGTTGATCACTATTCCAAAATCTGTTGTTTTAGGAAACTGCCTTCACAAAATTTTGAGTTCTGAAACTTAAAGGGTGTTTTTACAGTACAATGACCTCTTAAATGTCAAAAGATTGAGGGAATTTTGGTTTCTCGGTTTATGACCCCTTTAATATCATTGTAACTCTGAAATCAGAGAACAGTTGAATAACTTAATCAAAATCGAAACTGAATATGTGACTATGTGTTCCGACCCTGCATCAGGACATATTTTAATCTGTCCAGACTGGTATTTGAAAGCTGCTGGACTTGATTAGTTTTGACTGTGCAAAGTTTTCACTACAGGAAAGTGCTCCTCTAGTTTTCTCATGGTGTGTTTAACACCTACTAGTTATATTGCTTATTCTGATCATTTATATTGGGCACTTTTGCATTTAAATTATTTTAAATTGGCTTTTCTGCCTCATTGCGTGATAAGCAGTCATATCATATTACAAAATGAAGTTATTTCAAACACTCAAATGATGTCACACTTCTCTTTAAGTTGTTTTGGGTGTGTTGCTTTTCAAATGCAGCGCTTGCAGAGATTGAGCAGAATTTACTACTAGGCATGTATATAATGTAAAAAAATATATATGTATAAATATTTGCGCTACTTTTAAAGGCCCCCTCAGGCCACATGTTGAGGATCCCGTAAGTTCCAAAAGTTATCAATGTTAAGGTAATGGCCACTCTGTTTAGAAGAGAACTTCCCAGATAAAGTAACAAGGATGCTAATTATCCCTCCTCGCCATTTTCTCACCCCGACAGAGGACACAACATCTCAATCAAAAGACAGAGACAGATGAGTAGCTGAACGTGGGAATGAGAGAACAGAAGTATAGAGGCGTTCATGAAAGCAATCCATTCACAAAGCCGCCTTGAAGGACAAATCAGCAAGGAGCATCGGAAGCAAAACTGTGTCTAATCCCGCTTCAGGCCTTTCTCACTCTTCTCCCCCATTTCACATTCATTATTGATAATCGATGGCTAGCTGGGAGGTCATTGTCTGGGGGCTGTGTGTGAATGTGAGCATGTGCATGAGGACAGAAGGGGAGATAAGTTGAGGTTTATGTGTTTTCTCTTTGAAACAAGTTTAAAATGTTAATGTTAATGATGGGTGAGTCATGATTACCCCCATCCTCCCCAACCAGCCCCTAATCAAAAGCAAGGCTTAATGAGCTGAGTGTCTGTGCCAAGCAGCGTTCTGGTCAAACCATGGCTTAATTGTTACCTAAATAGCTTCATCCACATTATATTTGGCAGAGATGGAGGAGAGAGATCAAGTTAATTCAGACACCCCACATGAGAAAATCAGTGGCTCACAAGCCATTGCTGACGCAGTTTTTACGTGGGCCTGCGTTAGATCACAGGCCTGAGGGCACTCTAATGGCTCTTGCCTTGGTCAATCAGACAGGATTAATATAACCTTCACAAAGTTCAACTGTAGTTTTAGGGCAAATCGGCCAACATGGCTAGTTATCCAAGGATGTCATTTCCTTTCATAGGAAAGTACAAACATTACACAAGACCCTTCATTCCAGCTGTTCCAACTAATATAAAGATCAGTGGCATAAAGCATCCACTATATATATATATATATATATATATATATATATATATATATATATATATATATATATATATATACACACACACACACACACACATTATAACACATAAATAACACATGGCATTTTTGACAAAGCAAAGTCAATGCAGTGTGACCACCAGTTTAGTTTCATTTTGTTGTTGAGGTTACAGTTAAAGCTATATGTCACATTATAAATTGCTATGCATCTATGCATTTTGAAATAAATTAAAATGCACCTTTTATGGGTTATGAAAGGTTTATATTTAGATTTTTGGAGTCCCAAAGAACATGCATGCAAGGTAAAAAAAAAATCTTCTTATAATAGGCATTTATTTTGACATTATTTGTTCAAAGACTCCCAAACGATTCTTCAATGATTCATTTTTCTGGCATTTGCTCAGTTTCATTTAAAGCAGTGTTTGTGAGATTTAAACGCTACAAAAGTGGCACCAAGCAGCAATGAATGAATTAGCATTTTCATTCAAAGAAACAGGAATAGACCAAAAGGCAACCTCCAGATCTCTCTCGTGAAACCAACACGGAAGTGACAAAAATTGCAATTCATTGACTGGCCGTATGCTCTCCATATTAAAATGCCCAACTTTACAAGATGGCAATGACCAGCTCTGCCCACTTTGAGCTTTAAAACTGCTCTTCAGAAACCTATGGGTGACGCTGCAGACACTACATCCATGTTTTTGACAGTCTATGAAATACACAAAAAAACAACAACAACATAAAATAGACCACCAAGTGTGCAGGCAACATTTTGATGTCAGTATGAAACAACTTGAGGCTCGTTTTAAAAGCGCCTAATTTCAATGATGTCGACTTTTTCTTTTGAAAATAACTTTATACAAGGAGCACGTTCAGATTTTAAACGTTGCAGGATGTTTTCATTCACTTAGAGCTGTGTTACACACTGCATGAAAGGTAATTTTCCAAAATCCATAATAGATACACTTTAATAGATAGAACAAAAAAGCAGCTTCACATCAAAAAAAACAAATCAAGCAAAGGTAGAATAAAAAGCCAGAAAGGACTTTGACACAGGAATATGGTCAAGGTACAGGCAGGTGAAGCAGGTCACTGACGCAGCACCTGACAGAAAGAGGGACAGCATCAGGGTCAACATCCATTCACGACAGAAACAAGTGATTTATATGCTGCTCAGGCCCAGTATAAACCATATTAGTCAATGCCAAATTATGTATCATTTAATGCGCAAACATGAATCATACATTTGTTTCTGCAAGAAAGTAGGCTTTGAGATACAGACTTAACAAATGTAAAGGGTAATGATCCTTTCCTAAGGAACTAGGTTTTAAGTGATTCTTTGTAAGCAGCTTTACACTCACAGCAGAAAAACAAGCTGTGTGAACACAACGCCATAAGAGCAGGTTGAATGTTTCATTTGCCATTCATAGTCGACACCCCCAGCTGTGAAACAACAGGTGGTCAGTCAAGAATTAAAATATGATTACTAATGAAATGTGACTCATTCCTCCAAAGCTGCTCGCAAAGTAACTTTTAAACACTCTCCCACATGAATTTCAACTGTTTCCTCAAATGTTCTCTCCCCAAAAGTCACATAATGAACTACACTCTCAGAGAAGAATCACGGGGGTCCAATTTTCAAAGCATGAAATTGGACGCCGCTGACATTGTGTGTTTGTGCTCTTTCCTGTAGCTTATTGCAAGGGATGTAACCAGCTCATTCACTGGATTCAATTCCGACTGTAAAGAGATGCTTTGAGTGCCAATTGTCAAGCTTGTTATTTATATTTATATTGTTTGTGTGAATTTTTTTCCATGCTTTTATCTCCTCCTGTTTAGCGGAAAAGGTTGAATGAGCCATTCATGGGCCTGGTCGGCTTTATTGAGAGACCTATTTGTGAGTAATAGCCTCTGTCACGGGGGTGAGAGCCGGCGCGCTACACTGACAGGATCATTGAGCTGTAGGGGCAATTTGTCCCACGATGCTGCACTTTTATCAGGAGATTGTTGGCCATGGTGGAGAGAGAAAAATGGGGGAAAGCAAGCAATAGAGAGAGAGAGAGATGAAGCAGAAAGGGGCACTTTTTGGAATAAGGCTTTGCACAGCTAGTGCAGGAGGTATGAGAGGAAGTATAACATACCATTTTGAAACTATGACTGGATGTCTGGTAAATCATCACATGTAGCAATCATATAGGTATGAATACAGACACATCCACCAATAGAGAGAAAACTGCTCAGCTGCTGCATCTGTACATTTCCATTGGCGCATATCAAACACATTGGCATGTCAAGTATGCTCATAGATCGCATTGCCCTTTAAAAGCACCATTGTGGTGGCCTAGGCTGAGAGATGTTCTAAAATATTCTCGTAAGAGCTCATTCGCATATCAGTCAGTGCATTTCTGTAAGTGCTTTCTTGCCACCATACAGTCTGTGGAACAGTGAAGAGGAGAGAGCCACCTCTGTGGCTCAAGGAATTGAGATGGATATGATGGTGCTCTTTAAAATGCTAAGTCCTAATGCAATGGCCAGAAGATGAGCGTATAGGGGCAACTAGACAGAAAATGAGGGAAAAGTGTAAGGGCTGGACAGATAAGCTGGTGAAACAAGATCAAAAGAAGTGCACAGGTGCCTCAAGGTTGCCATGAAAACTCGGTGTGATGTTTTTGAACGTTAGTGTGGGAACTAGAGTTGGACCGTATTGTAAACTTTTTCCTCGTTGAAGAAGAAACTAGGTGACTCTCGGTTTCTTTAAGCAGAAGTTACTCTTTACTGAGAACTCGCTGTGAGTCACTGCTGTCATCAAGAAGTCTAATTAAGGCAGTGATACATTGTAGTTTACATACATTTAAGGGGCAGTGCTCAGGAAGAGAGACAAAGCACTTTGGGTGACGGCCTCAAACAAAGCATACGAATGCACTACAAGAATCAGCCCAGCAACAGAATTTTTCAAACCTTGATCTATTTAGCATAACAGGTTCTCAAATGCAAAGGTGCTAATCCAAGTTTACCTCAAGTTTAGCATTCACACTTAACTTGGGAATCTGCCAGATGGTCAGGAAATGTATAAAGACAAAAGGTCACTGTCTCAGTGCCTAGGCTGGCTGCACTCAGAATGTCATATTTACCTAAAAATGTATTTTACAAAATGTATTTTATGTTTTTCATATGTAATATGTCAGAACATAGGTTCAGTAAACCTTGACAGATTATTAAATTTGTAATACCAGAACCGATAGATGAGAGTATATCACCTGTGGCTGTTGCCACTGACGATGATGATTATTAGTAGTAGTAGTATTAGTACTATAGCAGTAGTAAAAGCATCTACTTTTACATAGGACTATTTTGTTCAGAAGAACCATTGCTGCAAACACTGGGTTTTGTTGTTCACTGCGTGCTTGCTGACTGGACTGAATTCAGTTCTCTCATAAATTCTTTCATCATAAACAACAAAGTGCAGATGTACGTGCAATGTAAGTAAAAGAGATTTATTCATAATACAGTGTAGATAGCTTCACTGATTATAACAGAAGTGGTTTTTAAACTGAATTACCTCCTGCTAGACTCAGTCTAGTCAGTAATCCCTGTTGAAAAAAACAGCATATGGTTTGAGCTGGTTTATGGTGGTCTTTTGCTGGTTTAAGCTTGTCCTTTGCTGACCACACTCTGAAACTTCATGTTGTGAAAATCACGCAACAAATCAAAGAGCTCTTTTTTGCAATCACAATACGCTGATGTTCTTATGCATATGACAGTTTATACCCATAAGCAATGAGCAATCATCCTAAGTCATAAGCAATAGTTTATAATGTTTAAAATAGTTTTAAATGTTTAATGTTAATTCCTTCCACTTAAAGTTCCATCCACTTGCGTTATATGGACTTGGAGATGGATTACTTTTCTAAAAATCTTCACTTATGTTAATCTGAAGAAAGAAAGTTAAAAATACAAAGGCTCTACAAAGAACTTGGCATCGCTATGAAAACCTTTTGGAAACTTTTCTTATAAGAGTGTATGCATGTGGAACAGCATAAAATTGAATACATTCGTTTTCATTTTTGGTGGAGTATCCCTCATAACCCTTTAAAAATCAACCTTAAAGAGTGCTTTTCTTTTAATAGCAGTAAATTGCCGCGCTCATATAACAAATTAAAGAGCTGTGTGCATCTTTGAATTTAACTTGTGTTACTTTGAAATGCACAGTACACTGTTTTAGACCACAACAAAAAACTTGTAGGCTAACTAACCATCCACAACCAATGGTGTCAGCCATAACATGAAAATAATTATTGGCTCATGGGTATCGGCCAGAATTTCAATTTCAGTGCATCCCTAATTTTGTTCATTATTACTTACCACATTTACACTTCAGACAAAAGAAGCAGAATAATCATTCGATTTACTTGACTAAATCCTGCATAAATATTCATGAATGAAAGGATGGAAATAATTATATTTCATAATTTGCATCTATTACATGATATTACTCAGGCACAAAAGTACATCATCAGAACACATACATATCATCAGCAGCCGACACAGTTCTCAGAGGTAATTCCAGCAGTTATATCTTCCAATTTGCAGAATTCCACACCTTACTCTCGCTTCCTCTGTCTCTATTTCTGTCCTGTGTTGGGAACTGAATACAGATTTCCCATGAGAATGAGCAATGAAAGAGAGAACAAAATCTAGCAGAGCTCGGCCAGATGGCAGCTCTAATGGCCACTTGGCAAGTGCCTGCCTCTGCCTTGCTTCCTCACTTCTTCCTTCCCTATGAGTCGGCACCTCTCGAAACAACAACAACTCAACTGCTTAAATCAGACGAGCACTTTGACAGGGCCTCAGGTACAGCTTACGCAAATGTGTCTAATGACGGTGACGCGAATCGCAAATTTCCACTGCTTGCTTTTGTGGCCTCTCCGCCGAGTCCTTTGTGAGCAAACAAATCTCATAACACGTTCATAGAGGAAAATATTATACTCCACATTACTCATTTCATTATCTATAAAAAAAAAAGAGGCCAGCTAAACTGAGCAGATATAAAACTGGCCTTGGAGAATGACAAAGTGTGAGGATGTGTAGGCAAGGCTTATATCCTTAATGTATTCACTCATATTCTCCACATAGAAGGTAGGGAATTGAGTCTTCTGATTAAAGCGCTAATGTAGCATAAAAGAGACGCACAAACAGGCAGACGGGCTGAGCTGTGTACGGAGGAATGTGAATGCAAATGTGTGTGTGTGTGTGTGTGTGTGCGCGACACTGGCAAAGCATTGCGGCCGCAGCCCTGTCTCTGACTCAGCCTCCTCCCTAGAGACCCCTGTACTGACGTCACTTCAGCTCAGCGCCAGGCCAGGCAAAGCTCTTGCCACCCAGAGAAAAACAGGTAGACTAGCGGAAGATTTATCTCAGGATCCAAGCAGATCACATCCACACCCCAGATAATACTGGATATATGTTTGCAGTGTATGTTCCGTGCCGCGGATAAAACAAACAAGTCACCAAAGCAACACAGATCGCAGGTTTATGACGCCAGAGGAAGCTTTCATAACAAGTATTTATTTATTAATTTACTTTTCATAACAGACTGAGGGCCCTGCTCACGAGACTCAGCCCGACAGATCGTGACAAGCCTATGTTTAAATGAGACTGAATCAATGCGAAAACACTTCTGTGCTCTTTAAACAGATATACAGCCAGACCTGGTGTTACTGACTCACGTTATGTCTCAATATCTGGCCTGAGTGATGATAAAGCTGATGCATTGACGACGTGAAATATCACAGAACAAAATGGCCTGTCTCAATCCACCCAGGGGTATTAATACTTACTCCTACAAAAATGATGCCTAATGCTAGCAAGAATGGAGGAGAGGATAAAGCAGAAGAAACTTCGAGGCTGTGTTAATATACACTGAGTGCATTTACAGTTGTCAACATTATTATTAAAGGGAAAAAGGATATTTTCATTAACTTTGCCACCATTGCTTAAATTACGTTTAGTACAAATAGCACAGCACTTTTATTTACATTCTATATGAATGGCATTTGCAACATCACTATTTTCACTTACTCGTTATTTACGTTTAGAACTCAATGCACATAATATTAACCACTATTTACATTTAAAAAGCTGCTGCAGAACTTTAATAGTAACATAGCTTTACTTTATCACATCCTGAACCTATATGGCATTCATGTCAGAAATCCAGAGCCTGACGATTATTCTGAAGTATATTCTGACTCAATAAAGTTTTACAGAAGAAACAGAAACAGTGAATATTTCAAAGCATTAGAGCAGACACAATGCAGTTTTGTCTTTGTTTGGCTATCAGCACTCTAAAATATTATTGTATCCTGTCTTAAGAGCTGCTAGTGAAGGGCTTGAGAGTTTTTGCAGTGTCATTCTAAAGTGATTACTCACGTCGCATTCACTGCTCAGTTGATAGGCTCAAAAAGTCTTCATGCCAATGAGCAACGAAGGCAAATTTCAAATCATGTCATTTGATGTCTGCCATTGAGATGAATGTGGACACTAATGGATTGCTTTTTCCGCATATAATTCTTATCAAGTGTAGTAAATGAATTCTCAGTCTACTTCGGTTTGCATTAAGGGGGGAGAGATCAGTACAGCACTGTTTGTCGATTATGTAGACTGTACAACAGTGTGGATTCATTCAGCACTTGTTAATTAGACAAACTCACTTAATATGACAGAGGAATGGTTAGAGACCATTAATAGACCGTTGAGCCAAGTAGATAAGGACAGATGGACAGGATCATTTTGGCATTTGCACTGAATAATTTCTTACTGCTTTGGAACTAAGCGCTTTTACTTTTGAACTTTGAGAGTGTGGATTATGGAGAAAGAAACTGATTTAATAAAATGATATTAATTTTAAAATTCAATCACCTTCAGTCATCATCTGCATCAACCATGCTGCTGATAAATACATTAATACTGTATAGCCAGCAATCATTACTGAAAGGTACACCCCGACAAGGTGATCAAATATCATTATTTGCAAATAATGACTAGATAACTAGGTAAACATCAGATATTGATTAAAGTAGAAATTATAATGCAATTATAATGACAGAGAGTCATATGATAGTGATATAAGAGATATAACAATACCACACAGTGAAGCTAATGAAGGGCTGTAGCCAAAATCGCTCCCCATACCCTCATTCACTATTACATTAGGCATCTAATACAGTCCACTAAGGAGAGAATGAAAAAGAGTGAGTGATTTCGGACACTGAGTGCAGAAGGACGGCTGCTTTTGCATAGTTTGTGTTTGCGGTTTAATAATAATTTGAAACTGGCAAATTGACAGCTCCAGTAGCAAGATCAAGACAGAAGTTTCCTATCTCTGGCCTAAATCATTAGAGAATTTTATTTTAGAGGGGTGTGTCCCTTTAACCATGTTAACCATGTATAAAAAAGTTCCTAATCTGAAAAAAAAGGATTCACTGAACTTACAAAAAAATTAAAAATAAAAAAATAAGGTAAGTGCTTACAATCTATTTCTTTCTTTCCTTTTTTTTTTTGCTAGGCCTTCATTTAAATAAACTTTCCACTTAATTTGTTAAATTAAATGTAGCTAAAATAAATAGTATGCAACCACTTACCTTAAAAAAAAACTCTTTTTTTGTTTGTATTTATCAAACTATAATGCTAACTATATTTGCATTAATTTTCACAACCACACTTTTTCTATTGAAAAACATCATAAACTCACCAATTAGGGTTGCATATTCTCAGCTTGACTTTCACTTGGTTCTCTGTCCAGTAGCACAACGTCCTTTTTCGCATTCCAGAGAGTTAATTAAGGCAGTCCTGTTAGCCTACTAGCATTCTCATTCTTGCAAATAGGAAGTAAAGTAAAACTTTTTGATGTGGGTGGGGCTGACTTTTTTCCAACCGTAATTTGTATTCTAATTGAACGCTTTCTTAATCTTTTAACTTGTTTTTGCTTTATATTCACTGTTTGCGCTCTGCTTGCCGAGCGAGTGTCATGGCGGATGCACAAATCCACTATAATTAAAAAAAATAATACTGTTTCGTGTCACGGAATGCAGATTTAAGAGTTTATTTAGACGAGAAAGTGCTTGCTCGGACTTCAAATATGCAGTTTGTTAATGAAGATTTAACTATTTGAAATTAGCTTAGAGAGTAGCTTCACCTTGGCCACATCTGTGGAGTTTAGGCCACTGCTGGCTCTCATGTCTGTATGGTTAAACACGAGATATAATTCGTGTTGGGTTCATCTAACGGCCAGTCTTTGGTCCCATTAAAGCGTTTGTTCCAGAGCAAATAGTTTTGGCAAAATCTGAGCTGAATTAATTGCCCTTATGTCTGTTGTTGTTAACAAATAATATTTTATATAAATAATAGTATTTTATAACAGTATTTAGTACCTAAACACAGTGTGTGTTCGTGATGGTGATTTTATATATATATATATATATATATATATATATATATATATATATATATATATATATATATATATATATATATATATATATATATATATAATAATATTATACTATATTATTCGTTCGCCATTAGATGGCGACAAGAGTTACTATAATAAGTCAGCACGGCAGTAAAGACTTTTACATTGAAAAATAAACGCGTTTGCAAACGGTCTGTTTTAAATAATTTTTACTTTCAGCAAGATGCGACTAACAAACTCCACCGAGTAGCACTGTCATCAGAAATTACCCAGAGAAAAACGAAAATATCCAGATTAAAGGATATTGACAATACGACAAAGATAACGCTTTCCTCAGTGGACATTCAAATGTATTTTTGCGTGTAGGAGACGTGAGATGTTGCATCATTTTCAGGTAATCACACTCTCTCTCTCATAACACTTAACTCAGCTGGACTAAATAATACAGCAAGCTTTTAGTAATGTTACAGTACAAGCTTTAAATGAAGCAAGTCAACGTTCCCTCGTTACTAGTTCTAAAGTGACTTTCTCGGATTAGTAGCCGAGGCTTGGCCTTAAACTAATTTGAATATGTGGCGGAAGTAAGTTCACAGAGAAGAGAGCTTTTAAAGGCGCTGTTGTTTCTAATTTATTTACACACTCATGCCATCAAACTGTTGTATAAACACGCTCGTACACATGAGATATTGCTGTATAATGGCATGCTGTGATTACCATACAGCGTATATACACTTCTAACATATACCATAAATAGTCGTATTTCTGAAACAAAATGTTACATGTATCTATAGCGTTCTTCATAAGTGATTATCAAAAGGTAATTATATCACTGTCAGAATCTGATATGCTTAACTGAGTACACAAAGATCTAATGCACCTCAGAATGAAAAATGCTGATACGGTAGGCTTTGTTCCTAATGTCTGGACTGAATGGCTATATTTATGGTTGGGAAATCTTACTAAAAGCGTTTCCAAACATACTCCATTAACACAGGAATACGGAGGGAGGGTAGAGGGTTTCTTCTCAGTGGAAGTATTATTATCAAATTCAATAAGTGATCCCCTTCAGACACGAAAATTGTATATAATTATCTCGCCCGTGCAATTACCCATTGGATGTAATTGGAGTGGCACTTGCAGCTTGTCTTCAGGATGCCAGATGCACAAGGAAATGTTTTCATGTAGCAGTGGCTTGTGATTCTAAATAGCTGCAGTTGCTGATATAAGTGTATTTGAGGAGAAAAAAGAAACAAGCCTGAGAACATGAAATGAGAGACGTGGTTTCACTCAGCTAGCTAATTACATGTTAAAAGGCTTATTACAAAACAAATATGCCTAAGGTTTAGCTGGCTGCTAAAGGTTTCAAATAACATAAAGTCCCAAGTCAATAAGACTAAATGATTTGATATTAAGTAATTCTGGAGAAGAAAAAAAAAACACACCAACAACAGGCAGTATTTTAGTTCGTTGAAATCAATAAGCCGATGGCGAGTAATTGACTTTCTTTCAGAATGGCCGGTCATAAATTTGAGTGTGCAATGAAAAAATGATTGTAAATCCTTTAAGATTTCAGTGTCGACCTGAGCTCCATTTTGTGAAGCAGGCTGACTTGTTTGCTGGTGCATTGCAGCAAAACCGATCAGTGGGGCTGTTTGGGGGGAAGTCAGGTACACCCCATTCACCGGAGGTGAATGAGGCCTAATGGCGCTCCTACACTCTGACTCACCCCATGCAATTTCCCCTCGCATACCTACAACCCCCTTCCCCCCATTCCTCACTGCCCCGTCTTTGGCACTCTCCCTGTTTCGAAATGTCAACCATGAGGTAAAATAACTGACTGGCTGACTGGATGGTAATTGTATTGCTTAATAATTGATAGGCTGAGTGTTGATGCTGCTGCTGGGCTGGCAGAAGGAGAGAGAGCACCTTGCTGGCCTTTCACTGCTCGCAGTCAAATTTCAGTACAGCACTAGCATGACCGCCATTTTACTACACGATGATACCGATGATTATATAACAAAAAATGGTTTGTGGTATTATGGTTTGAGGAGTTAAATACATTTATTTTACTGTTTATAACAATTCAAAACCAAATACTATTCTTTTCAGAATGGATAGATAAGATAAAAATGCTTTGAGCTACAAGCTGAGGCAAATACACATATAGGGTACACAGCGCTATGCACAAAACACCACCATAGTAACATACATTACACTATACATAATGCAATAAACAACATAATGCAATTTACCAATAAGATGTAACCTAAAACCATAATGTACATAACTGATAACCAAAACTAAAAAGAAACATAATTAAACAAAAATCCATTTAATGTCAAGTGTCACACATAAAATTATGTGAATGTAATTTTTTTTTACTGTAACTTAAAAGATTATAAAGATGTGAATGTATTCATGTGTTTTACAGTATAATAAATAAACTTCCGTTAACCAAATTTCAACCATAATTTTACTTCATAATTTCATTATTTTACTGTTATGTATGAACACACACATGTGAAATAGCATGGTGTTGCACTAAATTTATCATTCCTGAGAGCACAATCAGTCTATTAAATTACAGCTTGAAAGAGGCTGGATAATTAAAGCACTTTAATTATCACAGACAGGTCTGGTTAATCAAAAATGTTATATATTTAAAAAAATAATTATTCTGTGCTAGAAATTCAAGAGTTCTTTTTTTTTTTTTGGAATGTACCATCCATCCACAAAAAGTATTTATAGGAACAGATCTATCATTTACTCTAAGAAGCTCTCTGCATCTAAATTCAAGGACTTCTCCTGATGACAGTCCCTCCGAAACTCACAAAGAGAGGCTAGAAATTCAAATGAGTTTCCCATTAAATGAATTATTCATTTACAACGTTATATTTGAATGAGAATTGACCCATGAATTTCCATCTAGCAGATGATTGGCCAGAGCCTCAGTAGCTGTCTAACTCCAGGGATGACAAGTACCACAACAGGCCAGGCAAAGGGGTTAAATATCACCGTGAAGAACTCTGCATAAAGGATAAGCGGGGTATAGAGATAGAGAGCGAAAAGTGAGACAGGGCCGGGAATTAACAAGTGACAAAAATTCCTCTGGGTCCCTCTAGGTGAGTGTGTGACTTCCGGCTGGACAGCTGTTTAATTGTGAAATGACTCAAGCCTCTGATGATCTGAGGTCGGTCGGCCATCTGTCCAAGCAAACACGGTAAACAACAGGGAAACGCTGGCCACTGCTTGTTTATGCCATTTCTCAAGCTGACTTTCCGCACTGTCAGTGAGACCTTTCTTTCTGTTAGTAGTGAAAAGGACTTCAGTTAGTTGCTGCCTAGTTATCCTTTATTTTGTCTATATATAATCCGTCCATCCTTGGTTCATCACCTGTTCATTTACCAGTCTGATTAAATGCACTATGTTTTCCAATACAGCTCAGGCCCAATGATTGGTCACTGTCACCACCCAGATTAATATACAGAGGGAAGCAGACAATTGTACACCTATTAAGAGCAATTGATTGGATGTACTTGCACGGCTGCCAAGAGCACCATACCTCTTTGAACAAGGCAGGGTGGGTAGAGAGGGGGGTCAGGGGTTTAACAGCCGATAATGGGAGCCAGGTCAGCCATTAAAAACCCCTCTGGCCATCAGCCAGGAGGAATCTGCCTGTTTCCGCTACTGCCCTCCAGTTCTGTCCCTGTCTGCAAAGCTTTAATGTGCTAATGTACAAACGCACAAATGGGCCTCAGGGTGGCACTGAGCGGTTTACCGGATCTAGGAGGTGGGTGGATGTGTACTGGAATACCACAGCAGACTGGGAAAGTATGGGATCCAGATTAGTGGAAAATAGATTCCATAGTCAATATCCGGAAAGGTAAGCTCGACAACTTTACCATAAGCATTTCATAATCATCTTTACAGAAAAGGAAGTCTTTGGTTTGACAGCATAAGCGGAAAAGCCAAAGGCTTAGTAAAAATGATGTCTGTTTTCTGAACGATCCTTTCATCCGAGTCAGATTTTTTAAATGCATTGGCCGAATTTACAAAACACAAATGGGACAGAGCAGCAGATTTTTTTTGACAGTGTTACACATTTTCATCCAACAGATTCATTCATTTAGTATGTAAAATATATCGATATATGTATGTTAATGCAATAAACAAGAACAACAAAACGTTTTTAGAACAGTTACAGACCATGTTATGTTCTGACTTGAATTAATGACTGTAGAATTTTTGGGTGAAATAGTTTGAAAGAGTCGATTCAACATTCATCAAGTGAGTTTCTATCACTACTGAGCACAAACAGGATTATGTTCTTATAAAAACATCATTAAGCTTGTGCAGGACGGGCTTCAGTAATGTCTACAACAAAATAGAGGACGCCTTCAAACCTTCAAAAATATATCAAATGATGGCATCTCAAGTAATATTGGACTTGAACGTGCCTTGATGCCTTCATTGGAATCCCTCTGAGGGCATTATTTTTAACTTTTAGTTTTTTTTAATAATGGAAATTCCCAGGTTGGGTCTATATAGATTTATGAATCCCTGAAACACAGGAATAGGTAATAGCATGTGTTGAACCCAACCTAGCAATACTTACCCCAAACAGTACTAGTCTCATCCCCAGCCTAATCTACAGTGATATCATATAGCCTAAAGGCGAGGTTCATCCGCCGCTGCCCTGGCTGAGTTTCAAATAGAGCTGTTACTACCCCCCTCCTTCTCCCCAATTGCATTAGTGCTTAACCAGGCAAACCCTGAGAGGCAGCAGCGATAACCATTACAGACAGTCGACAGGCCCCTGCCTCAGCTCTGTTAGTAAACCACACAAGCCGCCTGATAAAACAGCCACGGCTGCCGTCCCCCCGCTCCGGCGAAGTGAAATACAGCACCGGCGAATACAGCTTCATTCCGGCGGCCTGTTCTCATCCTCGGTTGAGTGAGCACAGCAATAGGAGGGGTAATTTACACCCCAGCCAAACCTGTCATTACCCAAGGGCACTTGTTATGGCTGCACCCGATGTTTTTCCAATTCACCTCCAACCCCTGTGACTGTCAATCTCCTGAGTGGATGTAGTCGGGGGGAGAGAGGCAGGGGAATATTCCAAGCTCTGGCGGACAGCGGGCAATTTTCCTCGGAGGGGATAATGGGAGTGGAGTGGCTAGAAAGGCAAGACTGCCGCCGTAAGCAAAACGATCCTGCGAAATGATTCTGTCTACCGTTCGCACGCCACAGCCCTCCAAACACTCCAGCGCCTGGGTTGTTTAAAGTCTTACCGACTGCTTTTCAGAGCGCTTCTCCTACAAACACAACACCCTTTATTCTTTAACATGAGTAATCCACTTAATTCATGCCTTTGTACAGCAGATTATACAGAATTGTCGCTAAAAGGCGCAAGATCCTATTGCAGTGTACGTGGGTGCCTAGCGCGCCGCTATCCGTTATATTTACCGTTTTATGGAGAGATAAACATGTGCACACTTTCTTTCCCCTGCATTACACCTGTGCGCTGTGCTCTGTGGATTTTGAGACAAAAGCAGCACACACACAGAGCTCAACACAGCACAGCACAGGTCTTCCTCTGACGTCGCTCTGGGACTCCCCGAGGTCCCGTCCTCCAGAGGTGGGTCCAGGCTGTGTGCGTGTCCCTACAATGTCTCTGTGTGTGTGTGTGTATGTGTATATGTATGCGTGTGTCTCGCTGGCTGTTCTGCAGAGGAGGTGCTGCAGCCGTCTAAAGACACACACTTAACAAAAGCTGCTGTTAGTAGCTCAACAAAACACAGCTTTCTCCAAATTCACAATAATAATTTAATAACAGTTTAAACAATACAACAGTATAATTCACACTATAGTCTTTTATATATATATCTCTCATTTGGGTGGTATATTTGTCATCAGATAGCCCCGCCCACTTAAGGTTTGAAATCAGACATCCTGCTGAGACATTGCTACGTGCTGATGGCAACGTTAGACTAGTCTGGTATGAGAAAACCTAAAAACAACTGTTTTATCACTCTAAGAGGATGGATGGAGTGATCGTTTGGCTTAGGTGATGAAAAACAGCATCTAATGCAATTTGTTATTGCTATTTAAATCTGCACTTTTAATTTTCATGAAGGGATAAATCTCGGATCTGATTCACAAAGTCAGGTGCAAAATTTGCAGTTTGTAGAAGTTTACTGCATTAAAACAATGCATGCACAAATATAGTTTGTACTTACAGTAACATTTCTATCTTTCTGGCTTCTAATTATTTTTCATGGTATAGTCGATAACCGAAATGGTACATTATAAATAAAACTAAACTAAAATGTTTTCACACGTCGAATGAATTTAGGCATGTTAACATATAGAGTATGATAAGATTTGCTAAGGGTTATATTTAGCAGTGTTATCAAATTATTAGAGTTTTTATAGATGAACTCCGATATCAATTGATATTGACAAGTGGTATCAGCCCATAACCGATTTATTTGCATCCCTACTTGAAATTCGTAGGTTGTGATGTGCTGCGATGCAGAATGATTCCCCTATAGCTCTCATTGCAGCAGTGGCTTCAGGAAAAACTAGTTCTAATGCTCATTACCTACTAGAGAACAATGAACATTTGAACAGGACATATGTGCATATTAATATTTATAAAGAGGTAAGAACATTCTGTTCCATTATATAGATGCGTCTGAGAGAAGGTTATTTCCTTAAACCATACAGACGGTTTGTTCTATAAAAGATCAGAAACATGCAGAGTGCCCCCCCCTCCGTCTTCTAAAGCCCATTTTTGGAGATTTATTTAGCTTGATTTTCTCCTCTTCATATATTTTCCCTCTCTTTGTTATCAAAGTTCTAATTGAAAGTCAGTGAAAGGTGGCAAAGCACCCAGCTGAGCTCTCAACATAGCTTTCTTCTCCTCTGGGTTAGATCTTCCTCCCATGAGGCTACGAGTCCCTGCGTCATTCACAAAAATCATTCAAATAGCTTCGACCTCAAAGCTTCGTCTTCATTCAGAAATCTTTTTATAGCACAGGCTGTGCCGAAGAAAGGGGCGGATGATGAGAACGGTTGGCCAGAGGGGGAAGAGAGGTGGGTATGAGACTGCGTGTGTGTGTGTGTGTGTGTGCGTGTGCTGGGCTGTTTGGGGCGGAGGCTGCTTACATAGCACCTGATGCCAGACCCGCTTTGCTGCCTCACCTGTCTGTCTACTCTCCGACACGTGTGTGATTGGAGGAAGCGGGAGCCGGCGCTGTGACGGACTGCTGTGAATGTGTGATCCAGCAGCATGAAGGTTCATTGGCTGAGAGTAAAGACGTCACAGCACCTTGTTAGTGAGATGCTGCAAACAGAGCAGCATTGCTGAGGAAACAGAACTCGTCACTGAGAGAAACCTTGTTCGCAGCTATGGCACACCCACCAACGGCTCGAGCTGTAAATAACTTCAAATTATGCACGAAGAGCTGCGAAAACACTAAGAATTGATCAGAAAGATCAAATTCTCAAACAAAATAGGCTACATGCAAGCAATGAATAGTTTCTATATTCAATGTTGCAACCATATATGTAAATGTAGCCAAATGTATTGCCATTATGACTATTGTACGGCACAATTAAGAGATTTTATTTCAAACTAAGTATTTTTTTCCCCATGATATAGGATACAAAAGTGGACACATTAGTACCTTTTGAAAGTGGCAATTTTGTCCCTTTTTTTCTGAGTGTACTCATCTTCATGTTGTTCGAAGCCTATGGCCATTTTTTTTCTTGTGGAATATAAAACAGTATATTTTAAGAAATCTATCTCTGTGGCTTTATCAATACAGTAAGTCCATTATTGGCTTGCACTTTTAAATATCTCCTTTTTTTTTTTGTTCTGCAGGGGCGTGAAGGCAGAAGGACTTCTAATTTTACAATTTCCTGTTCTGGTTAGCATGGAGACGTCTGCAGAAATAAGACACAAAGGTAAGAAGCAGTGACTAAACATTTTCAAAACTGATTTATAGAGGAAACTGGGTCTCTCAGACTATCCGTCTGTCTTGTGACAGCTCACCATTGCTCAGTTTCAGAGTAACAGTACATATGAAATCCATCAAAATCCAATCAAAGAACTTTGGAGCCATTTTACTCAATTGCAGTGTTGCTATAGTTACTGCATTTCTCCTTTTAGGACAGAACACCCCATGAGGAACTCAGACTACATCTCCATCCAAGACATCTTGTCATCCTGTAACGTATTTGTCGGTAAGCCTCGAAATCAGCTGTTACCCATTAGCGTACAGACCTGAGTAGATGGGAACAAGCGCTAGGATGGGCATATGAACCTATTCCTGACATATTCCCACAGAGGAGACTGCTGGGAAATTAGTGAGGTGGCACTAATCAGCCCCTGTGTGTTTATTGGGGCTGGGGCTGGGGGCGGGGGCAACCGGGAGTGCATTAAAAACCATTAGTTGCCTCTAACATGGCCATGCTCGCTTATTTTGACAGATTCAAACAGAGGCTGATTCTCTGCACAGAGGGTGTATCTGTATGCACACACACAAACACACACACACACACACACACAAGCACCTCCCGATCCTTCACATCCTCTTCAGCGTGCGGCCCATCCAGCCGTGACTGCACACAGTCAAATTGGTTTGGGGTGGGAGGATCTGTGAATAGAAGCTGTTTGTAGTCAAAAGCAGCTGGGCAAGTGAGTGATGGGGGGAGAGATGGCTCTATGTGTAATACCCTTGATAAACAAGGTGATAACAGTACGCTTAGGAAGATTTTCATATTCTTATTAGTGGGAATATTAATTCTTAACCAAATTATATATGCACATATTAAAAGTGATGGAAAATTATATGGAAAATAAATATATAGAAAATATTTACATATATAAATACCTCTCTCTAAAAACACACACAATGTATATTATGTGCAAATATATTTAATATACAAATATATTATTTTAAAAATAATATACATCTAAATGTATATATACAGAACATATACACACACATATATATAATTTTACTTTTTTTTTTTTTTTTTTTTTTTGTTGCGATTGGATGTAGTCAACATTTGAAGTGGACCAAAAAACATTCATCAAAGCCAACCAAAATTTGCTCTTGTCTTAGGGGAACTTTAATAAAATTATTTGATTCACTTCAAATGTTGAGTACTATATAAACAAGGTGTAATAAAATAATAAAAAATAAACCAAATATCCGATGCTTAATACCTTTTAACATCCTTGAAACTGTGGCAGAAATTGCCATTGGGAAAAAAATGGCCGTGTAAAATATGCAAAATAGGTTGTGCTCTGTTCTCTTACTATAATAACCTCCTTCTCTCCAGGTGACTCCACCTCCACAGATAGCCTCTCCCCTGTCACCAAAACATTTCCACACGTCGGAGGTAGCTTTCAGATAATGGACAAAAAAGGCTAATTAAAGTTAATTAGCAGGTGTGCCACGCTGTAATTCAGTTTGTTTTTTTATATATAAAGCCCACGACGTAGAAGTCAATATGTGACTGCGTGAGGTATCCCTGCCCTAATTGAGTCTTTATTCCCATCGTGCACGGCATTTGTGTAGCCCTCCCCGTTTCAGCACGCAATGTTCTGCTGGTGCAGCTCGAGTGACAGAAGTCAACATGTACTCCCTCTCGCAGACTACAAGTGAAGTCACGGACGCTTCTGAGATCTGAAGGAAAAGTTTTGTGAAGCGAGTGATGCTACATGCTCATGTGACTGCATCAGTGCTGCCAACGCACACCACAGCCAGAAGGGTCAGCCTGAAATAAACTTACACCGGAGCCAAGAAATCCTCTTTAGCTCTCTCTCTCTCTCTCAGTGAGAGCTCCATCACGGTTCACAAACTGCTTGCTTTTGTTTTTGCAAATCTGCGTAAGTGAAAAATGCTAAGCCTTGCCGTCTATACCGACTTACTATGAGGCACCACTTTTACTTTTCACACCTGAACGTTCATTGTGTTTTGGCAAACGCAACTTCATATCTGTGACATCTGTCACTGTAAGCTACGTTCGGTTTCATAACAGCTAGGGATGAATTTGCTTGCGAGTAATCAGAATACTGTGCCGCTATCTTAAATCTCACATAACATCTTTCCAACTCTCATCTCGCAGCAGGATCAAGGCTTCACAGTTGACACATATTAGTATGCAGGCAGCTTGTGAGAGCGGCTGTGACGTCAGCACGAGCAGAGAGGGTGGAAAAGGTGTCCGAGGGAGAGCAGAGGCTCTGGCTGATCACACCATTATTAGAACAGCAAACACGCTTAAACACCATTAAGTTCTATGTTACATGTGCCGTTTAGTTTCCACGGTAACGACAGGGAGGTGTATATTTAGAGCTGACGGAATAAGATCGTGAAGGAACGGTAGAGATTTGGGAGGGGGAGGGGGGTATGGGCAGATGCAATTTTTCAACAAAAAACGAAAACAAAAAAACTTTGACATGTTTGAGTCACAAAGTATTTAAGGCCTCTGTGCTGATTCACGCCAGGCTGACCAGCCCAAACTAATTCAAAAAGGGCTTTTTTTTTTTCTCGTTTTTTCTTCCCAAAAGTGCATTCGTTAAGGGATTATGGGGAACTCACTGAAGAACAGAAGAGCAGCTTCTTGTTTTGTCTGAGATGTGTTTCGGGTCTATAAATCTTGACCAGTTGGAGGCAGCACTGGCTTCAGTCTATGCATTTCAAACCCTGAACCTTTACTGTAAGGTTCCTTGAGTCCTTTAAGCATCATTTCTGGGGAAATTATTATTAATGAACCAGCACGTGTTTAAAAAATATATATTGATGCTATCTGCTGCATATTTAGAAACGTATTTCCTTTTTCTACTATTTCCAAATCGGTAAATAAAAACGTATATGTAACGTATTTCTATAATATTTTATAGCATTTGTAACATTATATAACACATTTATACCTTATTTACATTATATAATACAAACTAACAATTATAAAACATTTCTATTAATGCAAATTATACACAAACAAAATCATTGTTATTAAATAATTCATATCGTAATGTTATTGTATATAAATATTATAAAACAAATATATGTTAAACATAATATCTAATAGATTTAATGATATAATTGAGATTATAGCATACTAAATTTACATTGCATTTACAAAATAGAATAACTAGAAAACTAAATGGTGAATTTATTGAAACGTATTATATAATAAAATGTATTGTTATATTATCTAAGTATTATATCTACACCTAAAAAGAAAGGTGCTTCACAATGGTTCCATAAACAACCTTTAACATCTAAAGAACCGTTCTGTTTCACAAAGGGTTCTTCAGATTTTAGGAAAGGAAAGCGATGGTTCTTTAAAGAAACCGGATCAATTTGACATATTTCATGTTGCATTTATTTTTTATTTAGAAAAAAACAGGAACATTAAAAATATACGAATATCAAACTAAATGTTTATAAAAAAAATTTTTTATTAGAAATAGTATATATAGATTATAACGTTTATTCATGACAGATCCTTTGTCATGCCATGACATTTAACAGCTGATTGAACAGTTTATTCTCATTTTTTAAAAACAATCTGCATACATTTTCACTCAGAGTGAAAGGATAAAATAAGGTGTTAAAATCGAAGGCTTTTAACGTGCCCTTTTAATCACGCCGCTGGTGAGGTGTCGAGGTATATGTATGTGAATCAGATGTGAAGGGGCCGGAGTACAGTACACAAGGCGCTGAGTATTACCATGGCAGCTGAATCCCACCCGAGTCCTGCAGGTGTGTGACTCACCCCCACTAGCTCAACAAAGGGAGAGAGGCCGCCGCATAGAGACGCAATCTCTTTGTGCATCTCTCTCTCTCTCTCTCTCTCTCTCTCTGTCACATGCTGCATTGCCAACTTACATGTGGGCTCTATGCCCATCTAAGATCGCACCCCAACACCTTCACATACCCGACCGTGCCAATGCATACTCGCTGCTCGTTCAACTTTTTACTTGCATATAGTTTGAGACGACGTGTTTTTCTCCTGTGACTCTGGAGATTGTTCTGTTATGGCTGATGATTCTCTTATTCTAGCTGTTAATAGAAACTTCACAGGAGGCAGCTGGACTTCAACACTATACTCGTGTATGCAGCAGAAATGAGTCAGGAAGAGGTGAGAGTTGGGTCGAACTCATGTGTGAAGTGATCCTGAATTTGACTATGAGCCGAGGTAACAGAGCCAGTGATGTGGTAAGGTCTGTTTATTGGTGCAACGGGAAGGTGGCGGCTCAGCAGGTAAAAGATGGATGTAACCTTGAGTGACAGACAGTTATTATCCGGAACGAAAACTACAATTAAAAGGAAGCTAACTGACTAAACTAAAACAACAACTTTATGACTCCAAAACTTAACCTTAGTCAAATAAAAATCGAAGTCATAATGCAGAAAAAAACTGCAATCATCTTTCAATCAGTTGTGAAAAGGAGGTGGGTTGTAAGCAAACTAAATAATTGAAGAAATCTGGCCTGTAGTTTTTACTGGAAAATCCAGTTTTTAGACGTATGTGGAAACTTGTCACCAGCCATAACACTAGACTGTTTAAACATTTTTAAATAATACCGGATGCTGTGTTAAAGGGACAGTTCACCTGAAAATGAAAGTTCTGTCAGTATTCACCCTCAAGTTGTTCCAAACCTTACGTTCTTTCTTCCGTTAATCACAAAAGAAGACATTTTGAATAATGCTGGTAACCAAACAGTTTCTGGTAGCCCGCTGATTTCCATAGTATGAGAAAAACTCAATGGCTACCGTCAACTGTAGGTTACCACCATATCTTCTTTCATAACTATCCCTTTAACTTACACTAGTAAAACTAAATACTTAAAATAAATCATAAAGTCAAAATAAAAACTACACTGAACATAAATTTTACATAAAAATATAAACACAAAAATATAACTTAAAATATAAATAGAACATTAAAAATTGCTTAAAATATAACATGTACCATGAAGCAGATATTCAAATTGTTATGCGAAATTCACCCAAAATTCATTAACATACCACTGACATTTTTAACACCAACAAAACTATTCTGGAGTTATGTTTTTTTTTTATTTTGTACTACTTCAAAGTGACTGAAACCACACGTGTGCACACCCGGAAAAAAGGACAAATTGTCACTGAGTGGGTCATTTTTCGAATTGAATAATATATACACTTTCGGAAATAATATTTATGAACCATTTGTTTTTCTCTCCTAAGTAATCTCTATCGTCTTACTGCTGTTCTGAGTTTAGCTGATCGAGCTCTTGGGTTCTCCTGCACCTCTTCCTCACTTGGCTTTATCACCTTCTTCAGGCTGACCCAATATTTGCTCTCTTGTCCTTTCCCCTCTTCTTCGTTCTCTTCCTCCTCCTCCTCATGCTCCTCTTGCTCTAACTGGGCTCTGGCTCGCTGGCGATGGCTGCGGCGCGGTGGGGCGGCCAGGTCCTCTCCACGGAGGAAACGCTTGGTCAGCCGGTCCTCCAAGGAGTGGAAGGTGAGAGTGCAGAGTCTGCCCTTGGGACGGAGCAGAGCCCGAGCCACTCGCAGGCCGGCGTGCAACTCGTTGAGCTCGTCGTTCACAAATATCCGTAAGGCCTGGAAGGTTTTGGTGGCAACGTGTGCAGGGCGCTGCAGGCGGTCACGCCGGGCGTACAGCGCGCTCGCGGGAAACGCTCCTAAAACCAAAGAAAGGATTAGATTAGTTAACAGAGATAACAGAGGCTTTTGCAAGGTTTCTTAAAACATAAATCCACAATTTGTTCACTCGTGCTAGTCTTTTGTTCTAGTTTAGTCAGACATACTAATCGATTCACATATATTTTCGAAAGTGGTTCATATTTAATAATTCAAAGATGTTTCCAAATTTTATTGTATCGCACCAAAAATGTTCAAGCAAATACATACCATCAATTTTTTTAGTAACAAACAAAGTTGTGTTTGTTAATGCACTGTGAGCTAACGTGAACTAACAATGAATGATTGATAAAATACAAATGTACAACTTTGAAAAGTAATTTTCAGGTGTATTTATCTTTTTGAATTATTGCAAACACAACAGGTGTCCTAGGGTAATACATTTCAAGTTATACAAACTGAAAAAAATGGCTGTATGTGCCGTTATCATTTTAAAACTAGAACTATTTTTGTTAGGATGGCTTTGGGGTGAGTAAAATATGTCATCATTTGGTAAAGCATTAAAGATAAAATGGGTAAACAATTCCTTTAAGATCTCATGTGCCGACTGCTTTCTGGTTTATGAACTGCATTATTCAGTACAATGTAGGTGCAATGGGTGCTTTTTCTCAAAAACAATCAAGAAGCAAAACGCGCTGTGTACTTTAAGAGCATATAAACAAAGAGACAAACACACTGAAAGATGACCACTAGGGACACACAGGGGCTTATTCCAGATCAGTATGTGTGATGACACAGTGCTTTTGAAAATAAACAGGCTGTTCTACAAAGCTCCCAAAGCTCATGGAGAGATGGCTCCATGTTGTATATTGTGCTGCGATGATTTGGCTCAGGCTGAGCAAGCGGAGGTGACGTTGTTCCCTGAACTGACAACACGCAGAGCTTAAAATTTCAGATAGAAAGGACACTTTTCAAAGTTTTCTTATTAGAAGTGGGGAACACAAAAGTATGGCTATAAGCTATACATTTACTGTAAATCGTAAAGTAAGCTTATGATAATGCTTTAATGGTTATATCTGACATAAAATAGAACAGACACTGAATAGTATTAACATCCAGGTAATTATATAGATATTTTTAATCCTATATTATACTTTCTCAAGAAAGGTTTGAAGGGGTATTGAAGAAATGATTAATGAAATTCCTGTATATTTGCCTGTACAAAGTTGCCTCTTTTTCATCATTAAAGTGGTAAAAAAAAAAAAAAAAGAGAAATGGGAACAATGCAGACATGAACTACTGGAGTTGCAGCGCATTTCAAAAAATACATTAGACTGCTATTAGATACGTTTGATACATTTCACACTATTACCTAACATATATACTGTATAAACATTTAATAAAAGGTAACCTACACTATAAAATAACAGTCACATCTTATGAACTAAACAACAAAAAAGATATTTTAAAAATATTTTCTTTCACACACTGTCAAACACTGACAAAATTTCTGCAAGCTCCCTTTAAAGGACATCTTTACTACTGTATGCAACCGAGTATATTTCAGTTTCTTCTGCACCTTGCATTTCAAGGCTTAGATATGAAAATGTTTTATGCACTAAAAAAAAAAAAAAAAAAAAAGTTAACGATTTATAAAACTATTTCAAGAAAAAATGTTAAAGAAATGGCTTCACATGGGTGAATGAGTGAAGGAGATGGAGAAATAGATGGCTAAAGAGAGGTGTTGCATCTCTCAGGTCTTGCACTTCTGGGCTTGGAGGAGTGAGACACTGGCCAATCAATAAGACCACATGCCTCTGCCCAGCCTCTTATTTTAAAATCAAGACATAAGGGAATGCGTGAGGAACAGGAAAATACGAAATGGGAAAAAAATGAAAAGGAATAAAAAATGAGCAGAGAATAAATAGATGGATACACAGACGGGCCTGGAAAAAAAGGTCGGGGGAGTAACAAAACAAGAACAAGTTTGGACTGTTTATAAAAAATATATATATATATATATATATATATATATATATATATATATATATATATATATATATGAGGCTCTAAACATTAATCATACAATACAATCTAATTTAAAATAAATCCCGGTTTAGGAAAAAAAGCATCAAATCTCAATTGCAACGAATACAAGGTGAATAAATACAGCAATCAGTCTGTTGTTGTTACCTCGATGGGTGCTCTCCTCACATTCCAAGCAGCCATCGCTATCGATTCTCCATAATTGGCCATGAATCCTGATGGGTGTGACAATGAAAACAGCCTCTGCCTAATTACCTCTACATTTAAAATGAACTCACTTTATTAAAAACAATGTTTACACAGAAGCCTAATGAGCTGTACAGTGTAAATAGGCAAAGATCCGTCAACTTTAAAACAAACGAAAAAAGCCACACCAAATTTTTTTTTTCTCTCCACTAAAGCTCATTAAATGATTAAAGATCATTTCAGCCATTTAATAATTCCCTAATAGGACGTATTTATATTATACATCTATACAATCACTGGCTATTAGAAAGTCAAGTCAAATGTAGTGAAAATGACACTTTGTTATATGGAAATGTAATTGGTTGGCAGTCTTGTATGAGAGTGCAGGGATTAGAGGGTAACACCCAGCTGCTCATGGTTCTGATAATTGGCGGTATGTCTTTATTTGGATCAAACTGATTACTGCATGACATCCTTCTGTAATGAAGGGAGAGATCTCTCTTGAATGAGGCTCTGCACAAGCACATTTCAGCTTGAATAGAGGGCTCATTCTTTGTCTGACTGTGAACTGAATTACGGATTTCCTTTTGTAATTCCTCTCTATTAATCACGCGCTAGTGTTGCATTAAGGAATGAACAAGGGGCAAAACTACCATTTTTGAATTTCAAGGCTGTTGTTCCAAACATCATTTGACTGATTGATCAAAGAATAAAAACAAAGGCAAACGCTTAAAAGACAGCATTTACTGTAGAGCATTGTTCTGATCAACTGAGCTGAGAAATAAATGGATTCGTTCGGTTAAGCGACAAACACCGCTTCATATTTTATATATATCACAAAATAGCTTTATGGAACCTGATCATTACTTAATATCCTAATGATTTTTAGCATAAAAGAAAAATCAATCAATCAATCGCTTTTATTTATATAGCACTTTTAACAACACAGACTGTATCAAAGCACTTATATGGAGATCAAAATCAATAAGTTTGACCTAAAAAACGTATTGCTGGTTATTGATACAAATATACCCGTGCTACTTATGCATTTTCTCAAAACATAATAAATTAATTAATAATAGAATTTATAATTGTTTGTATATTATATATATTTATATAAAATTAGTATTTATAAATATTAGAATTAATACAATTTCAGGTAAAAATTTAACAGCAATATAAATGTGTTGTATTACAGATTTTTATATGGTTATTAATGTTTGTTTAATGTAAATGTTCTCTCAAAAGCAACGTTTCTGTATTTGATAATAATAATAATAATTAACATTACAAATCTCAAAGACATATCACTCCAGCTGTCGCACATTCACACCAAAGTCCTGAACGTTTCACCCTGAGCTCTGCAACAGAGATTCAGAACATTTCTATGATTTGTACGTAGACTCCTGCTAAAATGCATTGGTCCATCGAAAGTCGAAAAGGTTAAAACATGCCTCACTTTTGACTCGTCCACCGTTGCAATTGAGTAAAGAAAAGAGAACTAACGTCATGTGTGCTGGCCAAGACACGCTTAACATTTAAACGTTAGCATTTGATTCGTTTCGTATAAACCATGTCTTGAAAATGGCGTGCAACGGACTTGTAAGGCAGTAACTGGTTTATTCCTCATTTATCACAGCACACAGAAATGGCTAAAGGGTGAATATGTTCGGTGAAAAGACTCAATCCTGCATACGCTATGACAACACGCTGATGACTCATTTCCAGCAAATGTGTCTCACGGACACTTACATATTTCTCCTTGTTCACCTCTGGGAAAGAAAAGAGCAATAAGTGAAAGAGAGAGAGACAGAACTGAAATTAAAGCCTTCCATCTTCTTGTTTACCCTGAAGAGTTAACTAAAATTTGCACAACATTTCCCAATCTATGCTGATCACATCAGGTTTCCAGTAAGAACGGAGATGAAGGGTCCTATATTATTCTGTAGTGTCAATTTACGCCGCTTTCTTTGAAAGCTCAGGAAGGGCCGTTACAAGTGCCTTGTTCCTGGGCGAGGCTGGAAATAGCTGTTATGCACAAGACTTTCAAAGAGTAATGCTTCATTATTACCTAGTAAATCCCTCTATCTGAGCAACGGGCTGCATAGGGACACAGAACATCGTGAATGTTATTTGAGGCTGAAAGGGCAACGTTGCTACTGGCTGCTAGGGACTGTGATGACGGTACACAAAAATTACTGTTATTGGAAATTAGGATGAAGACCATTTCAGTTATTGTTTCAGCATCTGAAGGCACCGGGCTACTATCATGGCTGCGGGTTCAAATCTGCCCATGGACCTGCAGAATGGTATGAGAGCTTTTGATGTCAACGTAGTGTAACCTTGTGTTTGTATGATGTTTTCTCGCACCTTCACCCCGTGTGAATAAATGATGACTGAATTTTTGTTTCTGATTGAACTTGATCTAAAAAAAGATATTAAGCTGAACAACACTGAAAAAAACTTCTTTTTTTTTATGAAATGTACATTTTTGTTGTTTTTGCATACATAAGTAAAATTAAGTAAAATCTACTAAAATTAGCAAGAAATAAGTAAATCCAATTTGAGGCTGAGTAATTTCTACCTATTTTAAGTTTACTCTGTAATGCTCAAGTACATTTCATTCTTGGTTTGTAAACTTTACAACGAAACATGCTGTTCATGTGGTTCACTTACAAATATGCAAGTAAGCAGGTAGAGAGCTTGATATCCTTGTGTCTACTCATAGAAGCATAGAAGACAGATCTCGAGGTACTACACAATAGTAACAATCATTTTGAAAAAAAAATTTAACTCCACGTCACAAAGTAGCAATTTACTTAAAGAATCCTTGTAAACAAACAGTTCAGAGTTCTTAATTTTTTACTACAGAATTTACTCCTTTTTTAATTTCACGTCTGAACAAAATTATTAAATGTAAAAATTACATTTGTTTTTCTGTAGTATTTACTGCACCACAAAAAAGGATAAAACAAAAAAACAAAAGGATATTAAAATAATTGATCTGACAAAATCTGCTTAAAAAAATCTGACTATAGTTTTTTTAAGTAGGCTATGACCATAACCATATATTGCAGTATTTCATTTAAAAAACAAAGAGTAAGGTCAAGTAAAGTGGATTTATAATAAATATATATATAATAAATAACACCACAGATTTCACATGGTCATCATAACAAATTAGATTAAATTTTGAATCCCAGATATTCTGTGTGTTCTCAGACTTTTGAACCCCACTGTATTTGTTCCTGTACAACAGAACTAATCAGTTATTTTCCATTACCAATTTGTGGTATCAGTGCAGCTAGTTGTATTACTTGTTTACAGCTCTGTTTACATGCCAGTCTCTCGCGACACGTCGAGACGAATCGTGATTTGGTTCATTGAATTTTCATCTCAATGTCTGAATGCCAGAAATATGTTGTTGCATGGAGCTCTGGAGTTGAATAAGACACTAAATCCCAAGTTATTCAAAGATAACAACTGACTGCTTTGAATAAAAAGATTCAGCTAAACACTAAATGAATAGCTAGATGCTACCTACACAAAGAAGCGTTATCCCAGTTCACAATGCAAAGGAGGTAGCAGGTCCATCATTAGGTATTACAGGGATCGTTCAGCTAAAATTACTTTGTGTTTCACCGAAAAAAAAAAAGTTCTACAGGTTTGGAACAACATGTGTTTAATGTGAATAAATCAACGTTTTTTTAGTAGAAAATGAAACTAGATTTTGTGTAAAATATCCTGTTAACAAAGCAATTAATCAACAATGAGAAAAAAAAAGTCACTCACTGATGGAAATGGCCTAAAAACAAAGTTGCGATGCAGAATAGAGAGTGAACTCCAGCTAACAGGAGTATAGACTTCAAGGACTGCCTTAATTCCAAAACTGTGATGTGGACCTCAGAAAAGTCGGAAGGAGAAGGCGAAAGATCAATTTTCATCAGCGCTCCAACAAGTCTGCTCTTCAACCAGTAATCAATAGCGGGCTGATTAGTGTCTCTTACAGTGATATTAAAGCATGACCAGCAGCTTAAACAACTGTTTAACCATGCTGTCAAAACCTGCGAGCTGTGCCAAATGAATCTGAATGTTTTATGGCAAAGCTAGATTGACGGCTCTAAGGTGTATGAGAGCGGGCCGGTGTGGCTGTCGGGGTCAGAGAGGGTGCGAGTTACTGGCTCTAAGCCACTTTTATGCTGACGCTCATTATGATTCAAAGTGGTCTGATATGTAGAAAGCTGATCTGTGCATTGGGATCGAGGGACACTTTCCTTAGGGAATCTGGATAATCTTCTGTCACGCCAGCTGGGTTCATCGTGATGAGAATATTAGACCGCCGTGACCTCGTCTCTTCTCTAATATGTTTCACTAAATAGTGCAGATTCCCCGTTTTAACACAAAAATAAAACCCCAGCAAGAAGCTACCAAATTTGTGTAGGATTTTTCTACTTTTTGCAAGTGAATTTCACAAATAATTACAAAGAAACTTCAAATACATTTGAAGTAGATGAAGCAATGTAAAGCAATGTGTTTATGAAAAGGATTGTGATTGGTGACTATAACAGCACGCCGCAAAAAAGGTGGAGGAGAAAGGTTCGGACACTCATCTGCCTCCAAAAGCAAGGGCAGAGAGGCATTGTGGGGCTTTAGTTGCTCACATAAGGAAACAAAGAGCACATAAGAGGGAGCACACTCCCATGATGCCCATTGTTATGGTGTCTAAACCCCTCCCATTCCCCCATCATCAGCGCTGATAAATACACACATATACAAATACACACATATCATCCCTCCTCCTGCTCTATCAATCGCTTCCCTTGGCAACGGTAATGCCGGCAGCCCACCGCCGACCCCAAGGGACCCTCGGGAGTCAGAAGCTTCCAGATTGATTGGAATAAACATTGTTGTTGACTTGCTCTACTCTTCAAAGAAGATCAAACAACTGCCCTTAGTCACACCTGTTCTCCCGGTGTGACGCACGTGCTTGCCTCGTGCTACCGTCATCTTCTGAAGCGACTATCTGACTATATGACTCGTCGTCAGCGACGGGCTATGGAAACAGCGCCGGCAAAAATAAAGCAGCCGATAAATATAATATCAAAAAGCATGGAGCTGCCGCAATGTGGTGCGTGTGACGCGTGCGTTTGGAGAAGTGTGTTGGTGGGGGTGCGGTGAAGGGCAAGAAAAGGGAGGGAGCGAGTGTGAGAAACAAATCAAAGGATACAAGGAAGGTGGGGAGGGGGGGGTCTGGGGTAGGAGAGGATGGGAGTGTGAGTCCAAATACGAATTAAGGAAAGGGGCTAAAAAGCGTACGGAACCCCACCTGCAGCTTTTTCGCTAGCGCTTCCTCGCGCGCTTTGTTTTTTATTAATAAGAGCCCCGTCAGTCGCAAGGGATGTGTTGCTGATGGACACTCAGACAGTGAGAAACGAGTGGGGGGTCGGGGGAAGGAGGACGGCAGAGATTTCGGATTAGAAAACGCCATCTTTTCTCCCCTTCTCCTTTTCCAGGACAAATAGGTCCCATAGGGAGAGTTTGCATTAATATCGCTTTTTCTCTCTCTCTCTCTCTCTCTCTCTCTCTCTCCCTCGAGCGCAGGGAATTAATGAGGGGGGGTACCTGCTACGATGCTGGCCAGTTGCAGGGTCCGGCCGATGGGGTAGACGCTGCGTGCCTGTGCGATGGCCGCCGCAATTTTCCTGGTGTGCCGCTCCTCCCCGTACGCGGCCAGCACGGACGCAAGCGCCTGTTGATCTAAGGCGTTGACCACGTCAGCCGCGCAGGGCATGTCGGGGTACCTACGCACAAAGAGGAGCCCAATTAAGCAGCTTGACGTCACAAGTTCCTGGCTGACAGAAGCCAAGCCTGACAGCTCTAAGACACCAGTGAAAACCCCTCCCACCCTTCCCACTCTGGGAGATGTGGGCTCGAGATCTATAAAAAGAGAGAGAGAGAGAGAAAGTGTGTGTGTGTGTGTGTGTACATGAGAGAGAACAGGAGGGAGAAACGGTTAGCGACAAATATAAAAATATCAAATCATGAACTGAATTATGCATTTGCTTTTTCTTTCTTTAGGAAAATGTGTGCGCACACTCCAGGAAGAACAAAGATATACCAGGATAAATGAGACAAAGTTACACACCTACATAAAGAGGAAATATATTAGCTTACTAATACCAATAAAACTTAATATTTCATGTAGTGAGTTTCAGTCGGCAACTGTTCGGTACACTTGCGCATGTGATTCATATACTCCCAGTGATTCATACATTCCCTAAACATCTTGACTCACATGTACGAATCTCTATATTTAGACATATGGAATTATTTAGGTTTGATACCATAGATTCTGACTGGCACATTTCTTTCTCTGTACTGGCGGAAAGCGAGGGAAACAAAAGTGGAGCGACTGGAACACGCAGGAAGTGAGCATGCGCAGAAGTCACCCGGAGTCAACTTGATGAACCTTTCATCATAACCTTTCTTTTGGAATTGTCGTTCTGGATCCCACATTATCCTTGAATGATTCTTCTTTTATTTCGTTTGTCATTTTACAGTATGTGGGCACGGAATGAGTAACTCAAACAGATAGACATGCTGATTAATGCAAAGTATGCTCTGTTCTTTTCGAAGGCCAGCTCGAGTCGGCCGGCTGCGTCGTGCCGTCTTAAACTTTCATTCGCGCACTGGTTTTTGTGATGGAACAAGGATGAGGCGTATTCAGATACCGTGAGCAGGACCTGGATCGACCTGCACTATATCTCGCCCTTTCTCTTTTTCCTTTGGGTCTCTCTCTCCTTCCTTCTCTTTTTTCAACCATTTCATCTCGCCCCCAGAAAAAAAGTTCAGAGTCAGTTACGGTGGGTGGGATTTCCACCTCATTATCACAGTGAAAACTTTGACAAAAACTTCCTAATAAGAGAGGAAGGCCTCTTGCTCTTCTTCAAATCAGAGGGAAGTAGTGGTTTGCATGAGAGGCGTAGGAGACCTAGAGATGATGGCGATGATAAAACACCACTCTAGGTGTTTCCCAGCCCTGACACAGGAGTACCCTGTACTGCAGTCTTCCTACTCAAACACACCTGATTCAACTCCTCTGCTCGTTAGTAGAGACTCCATGACCTGAAATGTATGCGTCAGAAAAACAACCTCCCCAAAAATGTATTGTTGGCGGTACTCCAGAGCCAGAGTTAGGAAACACTGCTCTAGGTGACTAGTTTCTTTGTAGGTGAAAGGGTGGGAGGGTCTTATTAAAGACAGCAATCAGATCAAGCTGCTGAAATGTGCTTCAAATAGCCTAAATAGCGCATAAACACATCCGAGTACCACATTACAGATTATAACAATATTTTGTGTTAGATACAAAAAAAAGGTTAATGTAGGGGTTTTCGAACCTGTCCCGGAGGCCCCGCAGCACTACAAATTTTCAGTCTCACTTATCTGTCACACCGAGCTAATATTGATCTTTTATTATTGTTTTTTGAATTATATTGTCATATGGGTAAATGTCATTAGTAAACTGTGATTCATGCGTTTCAATTTTGAGAATGGAAAAATGCTTAAACACCTGCTGCTTTAATAGAACTATCCCTCAACGTTTATCCAGAAGTTTTAACCAGAATATAATTGGCTCATATAGTGTTTTTAGCTGTTACTTATTTATTTTTATAAAAAGCTGGTGCAATTTCTTGTATTGAAAAGAGCTGCATAATCTTAACGATTTCCTTTTTTGGCAAACCGTTCCTTTAAAATTTAACCATTTAGTACAATTTCACTGTTTCACTTTTGCTGCTTTATCAAATACCGTTGAAAAGAAAGATATTAAGAATTACACATTTTAATAAAGAATACATATTGTGAAATAGGTCCTGGACTTTGTGACACTTTATTACCCTAAAGGGTTGATCACACCACACTTTTCTTTCCATTCACTTTCATTTCTATGAATGTGAATGATAGGAAATGCAAGCTAATGTGAAGAGGATTTGTATTTTGCTGCATTTCAGAAGTTAAAATTTTGTCACCCCATAGACAGCAACATAACTACTACATTCAAGGCCCAGAAACATAGTAAGGACATCTTTAAAACAGAAAGGAACAAAAAAAAAAGAAAAGAAAAAGAAAATCACTGAATAAAAGGTTATATTTATTTTATTTGCGCACAAACTGTATTCTCACAGTTTCATAAAATTAAGGTTTAACCATTGATGTCACATGGAATATTTTATCAATGGCTTTACTAAATTAGTTGAGTTGCTGTCTGTGCATGGTCTGAGAGCTCATCAAAAACATCTTAATGTGTGGTCTGAAAATGTACGAAGATCTTATGGGTTAGAAACAACATGAGAGAGTAACTAATGACAGAATTGTAATTTTTTGGGTGAACTATCTACCTTTAAGATATATTGTGACCTGAGCTTTGAGGTTGGGAGGTCTTTCTGAGCCCCTAAATTAATTCTGTTCATTCATCATCTTAACGCTAACATTCCATGTGTCCCTCAAAGCTCTGTCTGTGAATCCGAACGCTCTGCAGAGCTTAGTCATCTTTTTATTGTATTAAGCTGTAATTAGGTTATGCCTTACACCTGTTCAGAATTAGTTTTTGAATAGCTATAATAGAGAAGCATGGAGACTCTGTAGATGTAATCAATAAACGAGTGAGCCAAGAATAATAACTGTGGCCATCAGTGTATATCGAGAGTGAATCAGGCATTACTAATAGCACAAATGATTCTTGGAACATTCATGACAATGAGTGCTTCTATTAAACAGGAGTAAGCTGAGGTAGCAGTCGAACCTGTCTCCATCCATCCTCATGTCCAGCGGTCCGTCTTTGCTGAGAGAGAAGCCCCTCTCTGCTGAATCCATCTGCATGGAGGAACATCCAGCGTCCAGAAGGGCAGCATCCACACCTCCTGGACCCAAACCCAGTGCTGAAAGCAGGTTATTCAGCTCGCTGAACCTCCCTAGTATTGGCTTCACTTGGCCCCTTAACAAAAGAGAGAATAAAAAAAGATGCTCTGTAACATGGTCTTTCCTGTCAGTTTGGAACAATTTAAGGTGCCTTTGCTGAACAGCTGTATTAACTTTTGAAAAACATAACAAAGGAAATAAAAATAGCTCGTTTTCCATGACCATTTTCCACTCTTTTTCTCTGACACTAAATAAACACATCAACTTTTGCTTTTGTACCGTCGAGATTCACAGGCGTCTTCACATGTGGAATGAGTAACAGCGCTTACGGGTTGCATTTGCTGTCAGGTCTGACATAAATGGTTGTGCTGCATCTTTTAGTAAGATTGTTTGCAAAGCCTGTAATCACTGTGACAAAGAAATGTGCCTCACAAACTGTTAAGGTCAGACTAACACGGGGCTTGATCAGAGACCTTGTTAAAAATAAACATCAGCCACTCGTTTCTAACGCTGGAAGCCAGAAACAACAAAACCTTTGGTGAACTTTCTCTATATCTTATCATTAGTTATAAAATAGAAAAACAGCTTCTGGTGTTTAGAATATCAGTATCCATCCGGCTTCTGCTTTATAATTTCACATTGGGCCAAACTATTGAAATACCAACTCGGTGGTGCACCGCAAATTAATGAGTGACAGTACCGAGTATATGTCTTACTGACTGACGTATGGTGCAGTGGTGTTAAAGATAACTAGAACTATAACGTATTTCATGAAACAAAGCAGAAATAAAAACAATTTAATAGAAAAAATTTTATGTAATGAAAATATGCCTTGGCAACTTATGCAAATAAAAAGTGCAGAGTGCAGAAAATTATATGAAAAACTAAAATTCAAATAAAGATTAAGAAAAAAAAAATATATATATATATATATATATATATATATATATATATATATATATATATATATATTTTTTTTTTTTTTTTTTATATTAACTTTGCATTGCATATATATATATATATATATATATATATATATATATATATATATATATATATATATATATATTTTTTTTTTTTTTTTTTTTTTTTTTTTATTTTATTTTTTTATATTAACTTATTGCATAGATTTATGGTTTTACAAAATAATAGATGTGTTTGTTACTTAAACATGCCGACACTCAAACCTTCCTTTCACATGGCAATTTTCACTTTTGTACAGTCAGTTTCCACACAGAAAGGAACAAATGGTGGCAGGTGTTCTGCCTCTGTAGGGCTGGTTACCTAGGCACTAAATTCTTAGTTGGTGTCCAAAGACTACCGCAGCTCATAAGCTGTACAGAGAAGGAAAGAGAGATAGACCAAATAATATGCGTCCCACAGGGAAGGTAACAAAATATCATTTATTTATCACCTTGGAGACCAAAAGATGAGAGCTGTGAGAGAATGCTGTCGCAGCTTAAACTTAATTGAAAAACAGACACACATACCGACAAATACACAGAAACGTACAAAAACGCACAAGTCCGAAGGCTACCTAATTATAATGTGATCACGGACAAAGTATTAATGTTAAGAGTATATGCGTATGAGGTTTCATTCAACTTGAAGTGGAGGTGTTGGTTTGACGTGAGTATTGACGATGGCTCTTTAATACAGTCATTCATATGGAATCGTGGGTGGGTTTTTTTCTTTTTCACTATTGCTTTAATTCACTGTTTTTGCTTTATCTGAAGAGACTTCACAGTTATGAGTAGCACAGGCACACTTGTGTCGTCTCAAACCACACACACACACACATTAAAGCTACAGGAATACGGTTTTAAAAAAGACGAAGCTGAAACAAGACATAAGCATTCAGGCATCATCTCAGTCTCTCTTGGCTCTCTGCGTCTCCTCCTGAGTTCTTCCCCAGCGCCGAAGAGCCATTCATTTTTCATGTGACCTTTAGACAGCCTGTGAGCTGAGAACAGCCCAGGTAGGCAACTATAAATCAGACAGCAGAGAAGCAAATGAGGCGGAGAACACTAGGGGTCCCTTGCAGAGGCAGAGGTGGTTAATTTGGCCGCGTTGGCTTTGCAGTCATGCTAAACACGCGGATTCCCCGCCCCGACTCGTGCTAAACTCCTTCCAGATGAACAAAAAAGTGCAGAGGATGGGGGTGAGAAATCACCTCCTCCACCTCGAAGGTCATCGAAGGTCCTCTTCTGCACCCACTCACGCGGCCAGCCCAGGTCTTTACCCGTAGGACCCCGGGGTGCCAGCGTCCACACACCCACGGCCAACTGAAAGATCAAGGGTGAGGGAGCTGCTCGCCTCTCGCCCCCGCTGCAAGGGCTTCCCTCAGTTCTCTGCGGCGCAGAAGGGGCTTTCTATCTCGCTCTCTCGCTTCTTCCCTCCTCCTCGTTCGCTCAGTACCTTCATTAATTTGCTGGAAAATCTATAGTGAGGCATTCTCTTGCCCGCCCACACAAACACATAGACTCCGCAAAGAGCGGTAAGCCCCCGTACCTCCCTCCCGGTCCATGGATCGGTGAGTTTGGAGGGAGAAAAGGGAGAGGCTGTGACAGGCAGAACGCTGCCTCTGCTGTTGCTTCCCGTGTCAATACACAGTCAATTTAGGGCCTCAAAGGTGCCAGACTTCACTGCAGTAGGTTATTTTCAAAGTTAAGCGGGTTTCTTAATATGTAGATGAAGTATCCAGCTTATTTTGCAACACTAATATGAGCTGTTTCCTGTGAATGTGCATGACTTCTGATTTCTTAAATGCTTAGAAGAACAACAACAAAGTGAAGTAAATGGCGAAACAGTTTAAGCTACGAACTAGTGGGTTAAAGGCTTACTCCACCCAAAAATGTAAATTTAGTCATTAATTGCTTAAATTGTGTTTCTAGGAAGAACAATATTTTTGACGGATTTGGAATGACAAGGGGTAAGTGATTAATTTAAAAAATTTAAATAACCCTTTAATAATTGCGACAATAAATGTAAACAGTTTGTGATATCAAGCAGCATGATTTCGTACATCTAAAATAACTGCATGCTGATGAAAGCAAGTTACAAATTGCTGCACCCACTCGTACATTAAAAATAAAGTATAGAGATATTGGTACCCAAACTCATTTATAACAAAGTAGCCTGAGGCCACAGGCAATATGATCCTGTGTGCAAAGTACAACCATTCTGAGCGACCACTCAAGCTAATTAGGCTTCGGCACAGCAAGATTGCAAACATGAAATATATACAAAAACGCTTCTCAGATATTCAATATGAAAACAAAATTTATTGTCTCAATACTTAAATCTGTAGTGGGTGCCTCTGCAAGCAAGATTTCTATTACTGAATATTCACAGTATAGGTTTCCATTGTTGTTTCTTGAGAGGCATTTTATGCATGTTCGGTTTTGGTTGGTTGAAAGATTCTTATTCTATAAGAAATATCACAATAATTCAAAAACTATTATACATTATTTGCTGCAGGCATGTACACTGTACTTTATTAGACTGTTTGCATTTACTCTATATTACAAGATCTGTTCAACAAAAGTGGGAAAAACTAAATTCATGGAGAGTCTGTGAACAATGTTTCAGCTCTGTTGTTCTCTTCACATGCAGAGTGAAAATGCAATGGCATGGCTTGACACTGACTGATCAATAACGGAGCAAAAACACTGATTAAATCCTGTGAGTCCCTCAGCCCCTTGCCTATCCCTTCTGTCTTCAAATGCCAAGCTTTTCCCTAAGCTACACAACACAACAAAATGTAATAGCCACCCCCTAACCCCCCCAACAAAAGACCAACAACAACAGTGCAACAAAAAAGAATAAAAATATACACAATACACATAAGCTGCAAAAATGATTATACTACACAACAACATAATGCAATGCAACCAGTTGTATTTGAGTTAACAACAACAGATTAAACTATAAAAGCTGTTTTTACTTTTCTCCCTTGATAAACTGCTTGAAATATAAGTAAATATCTGCTATAATTAAACATCTGCTTCTTCGGGGCAGTACTATTATTTTTGCTGAACAAATGTTCAACATGTTAATTATTGATAATGAATAGTAGTCAATGGAATTGACATCTGAGGACAGACTATTTGTTGTGGCACAGACTGCACTGGTCAGTGTTAATGACACATCAACAGACAAGATGTCAAATGTTATTATATAGAATGACAGATAAATGATTTGATGCGCGGAGGCCGCTCACATTCGCACGCACACTTGTGTCACTTGTCCAAATGTCAATGGCACGTGTGAACAATCACCTGTCGGCCATTAACCCAGATCACCAGCATTCCAGTCACGAATGTCAACCATATGCTAACCACTTTCACTAAAGACCAAAAAAGTCTTTAATAAGATACAAAAAAGTGACCTTTCAATTTCAGATTTGTACTTTTTACGAAACCCAAAATAACACATGAAAAGACAATTTTAAAATGTAATTGTAGACTGCAAATTATTGTTATAAATTCTTTTTAACAATCAAACATCGCGCAGTCGTTTCCCCAGTAACAACAGGCTGAAGTTTCATACTTAGGCCTTGCTTCCATATAAAAAGCTGATGGTGCAATTGAGAGAAACTTTGCCGAACTGAAGGAGACATAACTCTGTGCATGACAATATGACAATAATGCCTAGCAACCTAGCCTGAGTGGGAGGTGCTATCTCTGAGTGTCATTAGGTGTGGAAGAGCGAACCGCTTCGTGGTGGCTGATTTGTCAAGTGCTGCACGAAAAAGAAGGTTCTAACCTAATGGGTGCACAAACCAGAAATGGTGAAGATGGGGTAAATCCACCCGACCAGTTTCGAAAGAATCATCCTCAACATATATAGTTATTAAAAGATGGACTGGTTAAAGCCTTGTCAAACTACAGTATTGTGAACTCCTTCACTGAGTTAAACTCGTGATAATGCACAACGTCTTAAGCAAACATGCTAATAATAAAGATACGGTTCTAAAAATCATTCTGAATATTAAACAATAGCAGGGTCCACAGCACAGCTGTAACAGTAAAGGCACAGAGAAATGATATTGTTAGAATAACTTCTAGAATGATTTTTTCCAACTGATGAACGATACAGATCTTGACAGCCAATCATAATCAATAATACGTTCACAAACTTGATAATTTAAAGACACACTTGCATTAAACAGATGATATCGTTCGCTGAAGTAGACGCTCGTATCGTTATGTTCACAGCTTTTGGTGTGAACTATCATGAACACGCGGCAGAGACTGACACGGAAATCGTTGAAAAAAAGTTATTTTTGTTTTGTTTGCATACAAAAAGTATTCATGTATAGATTCAACATTCTGGTTGATCCACTTATTTCTACTATGTGGAAAGTTCAAGAGGCCAGGAAAGCCAAAAGTTGAAGAAAAAACTTATAAGCCAATTAAACATTAAGGAAGTCCAAACATGGTCAAGTGATATCAAAAATTCTTCTTCAAAATGTATAACAATTGTGCGGAAGTATATGGAAGTATATATTAACATCAACGACATGCTCTATTTTTTTTCCACATTTGCCAATCATGATCAGTTTCTCCCCTTTTCTAATCCTCTTGGAGCCAAATTCTTGCTGTTTATGGCCATTTTTAAAAATGCAATTATTTAATGAACATTAAGTGTGTTCCATCTTAACAAATTACAGTAGCGTTGCCGCCATTTTTTACAAAATCTCGCTCTGAGCTAAAGCTGGTTCAGCACATTCATTACCCCTGCCTACATACAGTAATCCTCTCTCTTTCTCTGTCTTCCTGTTATTCAGCACTCTTACTCTAGTCTCTTTTGCCTCCTAAAGCACTGTGGGGGTTTCCTAAGCTTCTCTGTGGCTCTGCAACCCACAGAATGATTTGAGAATATGCAAAACACTTACATAACAATTTTAAATTATTAACGTCTTTATGTGGTTTAAACAGAGCATCAGAGATAGCAATGCCTTATGTAAGATCTTATATTATTAAAAAAAAAAGAGAAAAAAAAGACATGCTTCATGGGTGTGTAGATATGTGTTAGCGAGTGAGCGTGCTCCAAGTATGGCTTCATAATTGCTAAGAAACCGATCTATTTATAGTTTAGCAACCCACAATACTGACATCATCTAAACTTAAAAGGGTAAAGCAAAAAATATAAGTTAACTGGCACACTCTGTTTCATAACAATAGAGGTGGCCTCAGTTCCTTTAACTTCAGACTAAAAAATTATTCAATGAAAAATGATCTGACGAAACCATCTAATTATATACTAGTGCCAGGGACACTCAGACTCTCAAGGCTCTGTTATTTAAGTAGGACAGGTAAACTGTCTGTTTCTGTGCAAACATGAGAGTCGACATGAAAGGGACTATAAAATTAAGCACAGGCTACTGATAAACACTTGCCCAGCATTTCATTCCAGAACTAGCTGTAAATGACGGGCAATGATGCCGAACAGCCTGAAATTCCCCATGACGTAGAGCTACGTAGACCAGTTACAAAGCCAGTGAGATGCACAATACCGCTTTATTTTCTATGCACTATGAAAAAACACAATAATATTTGTACTTCCTGTTGTAAAAACATGTAACTCTTTTCTATTAAATTAGATATATTTTAACATTTAACATTCAACCTAATAAAATGACCAGAATTGTGTAACAAATAGAATACAAGATTACTAAAATGTAAAACAAAAGAAAAGTTTAAAAAGACAAAGCGTCACTTATTTGTTGTTTTTTATTCGTTTCAGTAACTGAAAAATTCGAAGTTATTTATTAGCGTTTACTTTTTACGCAAGACTGATATTTAGATAAATTCCAAGCAAAGGTCACGTTATCCTTCTATTTTTACTCTTGTTTTTTTCCTGGCTGTCTGTGAATTTAGTAGTCTATGTATAAAAAAAAAATGGAGGGAGAGATGCTTCTTTTTTCCTACTAATGAATCAAGTGGGCGATTATTGCAATAATTCTTAGATACACATTTAATTATTTATTTATTTATATATTACTGCTGTCAAACAATTAATCGATTCAATTTTGTTAACATACTGTGTTTGTGAATTATGTATATATATATATAAATACACAAATAGATCTGGATGATGTACACAGGTAGATCTGGATGGATGAAGAAAAACGGATAGATGCAGAAACTTGCTCAAAACTAAATAAGCAAACAGGAGCAATTTCCCACTGGCACAAAGAAGCCTGACCTGTGACCTTATCATATGTATGAGTCCACAATGTCATGTTTCGATTGATTTCTTTTCTTGAGCATATGGCACAAGAGAGCACCGACAGATTAATGACGTGTGCAGAGTGGGGATGTGACAGAATTTGTGATGAGGACGTGCTTAGACTCCGGCTGGATTACTGGTCATTAAAAATAGCGCATTTGGCTAAAAACAGAAGCTGAGACCATATTTTGGAGATTAAATCATTTAAAGCTAAGTCTATACAACTACAGGAAGAGAGAGAGAAAAAGTCCATCGTGACCTGACATACCCAAACAAATCAAGCCTGACATATTCCCCAGCACTGAGCTGCCTGACTCCTGTATGTACGTCACTGAGGACCAAGATAAGATGTTGATCGACTGCATTCAGCAGGGGAGCAGAGATGAAAATGTACAGAGAAAAAATGCAGTCAGTCACACAGACGGTCAAGGTCCAAAATCTATCAAGTACAGTATGTGTGTTTGGTTTGGTGAGCTGTGAATCAAGGCCACCTGAAGAAAGAGACATTTCAAGAGACAAGCAATCTGCCATGAAAAAATACGACTGCGTCTACTCCAATGCAATAAATCAAATAGCTTGTAATGCATGCTTCAAATTAATGCCAGACATAGTTCATATTTTAAAATAGCTTTACATTATTATCATTATGTTCATCAGTGACCAAAGGAAAAGTAACTTAAATGGGATAAATCGGAGTTCTTAAAAACGAATATCCAGGATATCACATGTACATGACACTGTTATGTTTCCCTCACGTGAGCTGAAACATGGTGCTAGGGCGACAGAAGGTCTTTATTCTGACAAAAGTAAAACATATCTTGATGTTATTAAATTATTTACTCAGTAAGTGTTAAAGTGACAAGGAGGTACTTGAGGCAACAGAAGGTACTGAAATCATCAATGACGTGTTTCACTTCGAACATGACTGTAATTCTGTGTCTGATTAAGGAACAGACGCCAATGTCTTAACACCTTTCCATTTCTATCCTCTTGCAAGAACTTAGAACAGCAGAGAAGAGAAGAAAGGGGACAGGAGAGAAGATGAGGGGAGAAGAGAAGAGAAAATAGGATTACAGAAGAAAGAAGAAGAGAGGAAAGCAGAAAAAGGGAGAAGATAGAAGAGAAAATGGGGAATTGACGAGAGAAATCAAGATAAGGCAAGAAAAGAGACGAGTGAAGAAGATTTAATTAAAGGAGTTGGAGAAAAAATAGAGGAGAATAGAGGAAAGATGAGAAGAGAGGAAAGCTGAAGAGAGACAAGAGGAGAACTTGAGTTGTAAAAAAGTTGTGAAAAAGAAAAAGAGACAAGCAAAAAGGAGAAAAATTAAGAGGAGAGGAGACAAGTAAGAAAGTGGAAACAGGAGAAAAGAGAGGATAAATAAAGACAACAGTGAAAAAGAAAAGATGGAAAAAAGGAAAGAAGAAAAGCTAGAGGAAAATGAGGAGAGAATTAAAAAACACGGGACGAGAGGTGAAAAGAAGTGAGGAGACGAGGAGAAAAGAAGAGACAAGAGAAGGAGTAAAATGAGAAGACGAGACGAGAGTAGAGGAGAGGAAAGAAGAGGAGCAGAGAGAGAGAGAGAGAGAGAGAGAGATGATTGCGTGGGCGGCCTGCTCCTCTTACACAGCCATCCAATAATATTGGCTAATTGCATGATTTCTTCAGCTTCTCCAGCCTCTCATCATGAGTGGGAGTCAAAGCCTCATTGGTGGAGTATATAGATGCTGACAGAATAGCTCGTCCTGATTCTCACTCTCTCTCCCTCTCTCATTCTTCTCTCCTACGTTGGTTTCTGTAGCAGCGATCCCTCTGAGACAGGTTTCCCCGGAATCCACGTAAAGAGGTATCTCTACCCACGCTGCAGAGTCAGGAACATCTCATTTGGAGCTTTCTTCAGTGCTGCCTCATGCACACGCGCACACACCCGCAAAGCCCTCATGCCTGCTCCTCTGGTTCTCTTTTATTAAACACTAGCTCTATTTCTCCCTCCCTCTCTCTCTCTCTCTCCTCATCCTACACTCTCTCACGCAGGAAACAGGGGAACCTGCGTGGGCGGCAGCGTCTCTCCCTGTCATTGAAGCCTTAGGCCCCGTTGACAAATGAGACGCTGGGGCCTTTCGACTGAGCGTGGGTGAGAGCGGGGATTCTGTATCTGCACTGGAGAATCTCTCATATACACACACACACACACACACACACACACAAAAACAACAGAGAACCTTGACCATCACCCACTTGATTGCAATGGGTCACGGGCTGGCATTAAGACATGTGTCGGGTTCTGCTGACAGTTTAGCTCCCGTACTGTGCTCGATTTTGATTAAAGAGAAAACTCACGGGTATTCTTCAGCTAAACGTTGAGCCATTTGGAAGGCTGTGGGGTCACGATCTGCCGCCACCACCGTAACACCTGGAGCCGACTGCAGGATGGCCTTCGAGTGACCTCCGCCCCCAAAGGTCAAGTCCAGGACCACCTGTTAGGAAAACAAAAGAACAAAAAGAAAAAGCGAAATGTTTTATCCATGATGAAAACTACTGTCGGCTTGAACAAAGCTGCTAAATGTTCATCCAGACATTGATTTTGCTCTAAATGCGAAGCCGCTGTCCATAAAGTTTGCTGCTACTTTTCAAAGAGGTCGGAAAACACATTTGCGCATTCTCTCTCTTTCTCTTCCTTACGAACACGCACGCTCACACTAGAGACACTATCCTGTGTTCTCACTCAAAAGTCAATGCATGAGTCATCGTCTCTCCTGTTGAAAGCATCTCAGTGGTTTCTTAGAGCCACAGTGGCAGCTACACCTCGGGTCCATTTCCCAGAGCCATCCACCCACCCACACGTCATACCCTAAACAATAAGAATCCATCCTCAATAGCACTAACACAAAATACTTGCTTTTAAAATGCCTGATAACATCTCAAAAACCATGATTCATTCACGTCTTTAACTCAGAAAAAAGGATGAAGAAGAATCTGTTGAGGTCAGAAAGTTCAAGGTTTTTGTTTGTTTTCCTCCTGAAGTGCCAATCAATTCAAAAAATCAAACTCCATTCATTGCTTTATTTTCCCACTCTAGCTACAAGTCTGGAAAGCCTAGGGTATCCGATTAAAACAAATAAATAATTACTACTACTAAACATTACTATAAACATTTTTTATTAAAAGAATCACAAACTGCCTTTGTTTTTTTATTTTGTATTGTTCACTGAGGTCCACTTAAGAGGTTATCATTTTTACTTTATAACTTTACATATGATTTGAAAATAATAGGTACATTTTTATCTTGTTTTGACCCCATCATCTGAACAAGAGTGGCAGATTGCAAACTCGGAAGTAAATGAACACTGCTATGATTGGCTAATAGTTGTGCATGTTTTACATCCTTCACAGATGGACTCTGCTGGGATTTAAGTTAAAAACACATAAATACTCAGTACATACGAAAACAATCTGTAAACACAGATAATAGTGATCACATAATGAAAACAGTTATTCACACTTGTGTGACATTACTGTCAGATTTAATAACACAGCATTGTCTTTAAGTTTCAGCCTCTCTGAAAATCTCTCTTGTTTGTAAAGGAACCTGTGGTAAAATGAGTTGAACAAAGGACCAAGGTCTTACTAATGCGATCTGGAACCCTATCAAAATTAAAGCTGTTTTTCTACAACTTGGCACTGCACAGAATCTTCTTGTATTCATAGCCATTTTGGCTATCTTTTTCTGCACAGACATGATTCGTCTCTTTCAAAGTTTACACTACATGCACAAACTTGTGGTTGGGGCTAAATAGACAGTGATGTAGAAGCAGGCGTTGATCATCTTTTACAGAGGCGGTATTTTGTCACTATTAAATTAGAGTCATACATTCCACAACCTGTCATTTGCAGATTGGCTTCAATATAAGCTTGTTTTAGAATAACAAAACGTTGACTGTAGTGTGTTGTTATAGCCTAATGTGTCCTTACATTTTGATTTCTCAGTTCATGACCCCGGAATAATAACCCAATGCACACAACACATGGGTGCCACCGCAAAATGGCTGCCCACTGCTCCGTGTATATGTGCATTTGGATGGGTCAAATGTAGAGCATAAATCCTGAGTACGGGTTACCATACTTGGCCACACGTCACTTCACTCACTCATTCCCTCTTCTGAGCTTGACCGCTCCTGTTCACTGGTTTTATTGAAATAAAAAGAGCAGCTTCTTCAAATGATATTGAGGTTTCATGACATTATGAAACATTACAAAAGTTGTGTGGATTCCACCAAAAATTCGAAGCCACGTTTGCTTCTTTGCTGGTAAAAACAGGCAGTGCTCTTGTTAAAGCGCATGCGGGTCTTTTTGTTCTTTCTTCATTCCACTGCACACTGATTAACTTGTGAGACAGACAACATGCTCCAAGGCAGACGCCATAGGCCAACAGTTCCACTCCACCGCTGGGCAGCACACCACAAAGACAGAGTAATTAGTAGCTTCTAATGGATACGTGTCATTAGTACTAGCTGGGAAAATACATTGGGGAAAGCAAAAGCAAGGGCCATGCGTCAGAATGTCACAAGGCATGATTTTCAATTTAATCTCACGCTAAGAACAAGAAATTTGGTTTCTGTTCACCTCATGGGAGAGACGCCTATGATAGTGCCTGCGCTCGTTCGTGAGTCACTCCCTTTTTCATCTTCAAGTTTGAACGTTCATGTTCCTACTTTATATTCCACTGCCTTTCCAAATAGTTTTGAGTCGTGTTTTTCATTTTCTTTTTATAGTTTTATCATTTACAAATGAAAACAGCTGCAGATCGATACTTGTTTTGCACCATACCCTCAAGTGCATGAGGTCAAAGCCTTTAAATAATGATGCGCTATCAAGCTTTCACTCCACGTGTCCATAGCAACCAAAAAAATCTTCATCCTTCATGCTCTTCTGCAACGAAAAGCCACAAATTAACTTATGGTTCGGAAAGAATTAGAAAACCAGATTAAAGAAAGGACTGCATGAGGAAATTGTTGCAATTGTAATTAATAAATCCAGTTTAATGACAGCAACTCGAGCTGATTCAATGTCCAATTTGCCATGATTAAATAAAAGAGATTTTGATCACTTTATGCAGACAGACCGTTTTAACAAATAGCTCAATGAATGGATGAATGAGACATACTGTTAAAACATTTAATGTTTTAGAGGCGCTTTGCCCTAGGATAAAAGAAATGATTTCCTGGCACACGAGCATCACTGTTTTTCTCTGATTCAATTTCTTCCGGTGTTTTAGAGCTAAATGATTATTCCTCAGTTGATGACTCACTTTCAGCCCTCAAATTCAACTGCCCCCTTATGAAACTGACAGGAACAACAACATATGCGGTGGTGTGGCTCTAGCATACTATTATAGTATAGAGGACTAAACGGTAAAAACAAACATTTCAGAAGTCCCACTGTGTATTACAAATGCTTTTTCTCTTGGTTTACCAAAAGAAGCAGGGAAAAAAGCTCGAGCTAGTAAAAATTGACCGCCTCCTCTTTGAAACATTGGCACAGAGATGGGGTTTTTTGGGGGCGATGGGCTCAGAGAGAAAGAGACAGAAGCATGCGGATCGATAGTGACGTTGGTGGAGGGGTGCGAGCGTGCATGAGCAGAACAGGAGGTCATCAATGGTGGAGGGGCTGCATCTCTCTCTCCCGTCTGAAAAGCAGGCACAGCTAAAGGGGAGGGAGAACAAGACGACACGATGAGTCACAACAACCAGCATCAGTACGCCTGGTGTGCCATTCAATACTAGTGAGAGGAGGAGAGAGGGGTAGACACACAGACAGAATGAAAACATGTAGATTAAGAAAAAAAAAATATTCAAAACGAAACAGAAACTCTGCTTTTTGTTGGCCTTTGCTGAAAGGTGCCGTGTTGGAGGAAAAAAGGCTTCTGAGTCCCACTTTAGTATTATCTGACATCTGGTTACGTCAATAGATAATCATTACAACACTTCATTATACTTTTTTCTGTAATTACCTAGGAACAACACAGCAATAAAACCACAGTCATAATACAATAACACTTAAAACTGTCATTTATATCATTTTAAAATGTTCTTATACCCCAGGTAACATGCCTAAGACTGATACAGTATTAGTTTGGTGTGGACTATCTGCTTATAAGCATTGTTTTTGCAGTTCTTTTTACTTAATATTAATATTAATGATGATTAATAATAATTGATATTGATGGTGCTTGAATTACAGCTTCAACTGTGACAAAAAAGAACCACTGGATAGTTTGGGCATTTTGGAGAGAATCATAAGAGTAAACTTCACATATGATTTACAGACAGAAAATGTGCTTTCCGTTCAGCATTGAATGTAGCTTTGCCCCTTTTTCAGCACTGTGCTCATTGTCTTTCGTCTTCTGATTTCTACTTCCAGTGTGAAGGTAACGTCATATGAATTTATGAATGAATTGCTTTGAAGATTAAGACACTTTGGCTCTTTTCATTGAATATAGTTTCTCCCTAACAGAGAACATAAGCCACGATAAATTGACCACAAAGTTTATATCCATTCTTTGCATTAACCCTTAGATCTAAACAAACTATTTCATTTTTTACTGCTGTGCTTTTAAAGGGACACTATGCTTTGTTTGGAACTAGGCTCATTTTCCAACTCCCACAGAGTTAATAATTTGAGTTTTACAGTTTTGGAATCTATTCAGCCGATCTTCGGGTCTGGAGATGGCACTTTTATGACACTTCAACGGCAAGAAATGAGAAGTTGCGTTTTTCTGGACTGATATGATCAGGAACTATACTCTCATATAGTAATAATCAAGGATCTTTGCTGCCGTACCAATGCCGCACCAGCCGCAGTGACATCATACAGCTCTTGTAAAAAAAAAAAAAAAAAAAAATGTTCCTAGCTTCCAAGACACGCTCCCTGTGCAAGCAAGAGGATCTGGCTGTTTTCAGGTTGTGATATCACTGTGCCTGCTGTGGCCAAACTTCCTATTTCCATAAAAGATGAAGTGTTCCTTTAAGACGTGAATATAATATATTTTGCTTTTTTCACCTGTATACTTATTGTTATATTATAATTTACCCAAAATGTAGCTCACCTTTATGTCAGTTTAAACATGTACATCTTTCTTTTGTCTGTGAAAAAAAATCCAAGAATCCTTGTTACAGTGACAGAGTGGACTATACAGGAAGTTGTCACTTCTGAAACGTACAGTATGTGTATGTAGTACATTACACTCTTATTTGAATAGCATTTAAATATTTAAATTAAAAAATGTAAATTATATACAATATTTTTGTGAATGAATGTGAACCTTCTGATCTTTAATAATGATTAATCTTTGCTCATACTTCTGTCATGACTCTTCAATTTCCACATGATAAAACATACACAAGTAGGTTCTTCTGTTTTATTTGCTTTCAGTAATTCATTACTTTTTTGTACTCTGAAAGATTACCCTCTCACTACACATTATGGCTCTCTAGTATCAATCAAAATGCCTTCCGGAGAGCACAAAGCATCAAACGATGTCTTCTTTTATCTCGACCAAAAGGGTAATGGAAACGTATGAGCTGAGAAGAGAGTATGGAGAAAAAGATGAGAAAAAAAAATAAAATAAATAAATATATAACATCATAAAGCATGCCATAAAAAATACATTAATATAAAAACCCTAAACTTTAAAACCCCACCAGTGTTATTTGTTATGATTATAGTGTAAATAAACCCTATAGTACAAATTTTTCCAACTTAGGTCCAACTTAGAGTCAGTATTATATCAGAACTTAATCGTGAAGAGAACACTCGAAGAAAGTGAAACAAGTACTTGAAAAGCACAAGGCAGGAGCTTAATATATGTAGATTTCGAAGTCAGTGTATATCCTTTGTAGTATAGTTACATCAAAAAATACAGCACAGCTGTATATCTCCTGTCCTGAAATAAGTGGCTATGCAAAAAAGGAAAAAGAGGGAAGCCACTAAGAAACCAATGACTACTTCAAGCTTCAATGGCTAAGATACAACAGCCTTTGCCTGGCATGTGGGAAACTCTGATGCCAGCTGGAATAATGTTCTATAGACTGATGAGACCAAAATTGAGGTTTTTGCCACCAGACTAAACTCTGCATTTGGCATAAGAATTATGAGAAACCCACCATCCCCATGGTGAAACATAGTGGTGGGAGCTTCAAGCTGTAGGGATGCTTCTCTCCAGCAGGCTTTGGAAGACTAGTCACGGTAGTGAAAAAAAAATTCAACAATATCAAGGGGAAATCCTGGAGGAAAACCTGCAAGACACCTGCGACTTGGGAGAAGATCTGTTTTTCAAAAAGACAATGACCTTAAGCGCAGAGCCACAGCTTTACAGGATTAAAACAACAATTTTAACTCACTAGAGTGGCTAAGCCAGAATCCTCAGTCCAACTGAGAATTTGTTGGTGGACAAAGGATGAAACCTGAGTTTGAGCAGTTCTGCAACAGTAGAGACATATTTCAGTGGCCAGATGTGCAAAGATGTTCGACAACTCAATGTTGTAACTACTATCACCTGCTAAGCATTGACTAAAAGGAGATGCACAAATATGCAAACAATAACTTTGTTTACATTGACCAGTTTGTTTTCACTTTAACATGAAATAAAATTTTCTGTGGTCAAAAAAGGCAAAATCATTGCTCTGCGGTTCATTGTTGTGGGGGGTTAGCACACTTTTCCTACACAGCGCGTAGGAACAAGTCAAAATAGGAATTGGCCTAAAGAATTGACCCTGACCACAGCTTTGGAGATTGTAGGGTTTTTTCAAGCCATTGAGCAGTTAAGTCATCTCTGCTCTTTGGCTTGGCTACAGTGCTAGAGTCATGAGCGGATGAGACAAGGGCGCAGTGAGCAACAATTGTGGGTTAAGTGCCTTCCTCTAGGGCATAACAACAGAACCACAGGTACATCAGAACTAGCTGCTCTTCTGCACCCCTAAACAGCACTCAAATTCAAGGTGAGAGTAGCTCTCAAATCTCATTCACGGACATTCAAACAGAGCGCATAAAGGCGAGTTGCAACAGGTCTGACATCTCTGATGTAAAATGTTGTTGATTTTCATGTATGTTGTAACCTGGTGGAACACACAGTTTTAATATGTAAAAACAGCAGATGGAAAGACTTTCAGTCTTTTTCTCACACAAATTGCATTGATTCATTGTATGGTGCTTTTTGTCACCTTAAAAGAGACAGCTCACCCAAAAATTTTAATTCTGTCATTAATTACTCATCCTCATGTTGTTCCAAACCCACCAAGACCTTTTTTCATCTTTTGAACACAAATTAAGACATTATTGATTAAATCCGAGAGCTTTCTGACCCTCTATAGACAGAAAGGGTCCTTGTGGTAGGTGTTCAAGGACTGGAAAGGTACCAGGATCATCGACAAAATAGTCCATGTGACATCAGTGGTTAAACCTTAATTTGAAAAAGCTATGAGAAAACTTTTTATGTGCAAAGAAAACAAAAATATTCATTCAGAAATATATTCTTTTTTTTCAGATTTTGTTTATACTTTAACAAAGTCCTTACTACCTTTCTTTGCTTTGAACGTCGTAGTTGTGTTGCTGCCTATGTGAGATCACAAAATTTCTTGGAAAAAAAAACCTAAAATAACAACTTTATTTATTATGGAGAGTATCGTGACATCCATTTGCTTTTTTGTATGTAGAAATGTCTGTAGCACCATATTTTTAATTTTTTATATTTTTATATATATATTTAAAATAAATATATATTGTCATGTTGGACACACTATATGAGTTACTATAATTATTTTGTTTATCCTCATACTAAACAAATTATTAACTTATTGTTATTTGTAGGCTGCTCTACAACACGTAGCAACAGTGCATGAAAAGAGCCACTGTCTTTACCACCTCACAGTAAATAAATGAGGTGTAAATAATGTGTTTAAAAGTGTTTTCACCTCACTGTAGTCAAGAGGGCCTACCTTTCCTCAAGCTTCATTAGACATCCAAAGATTTCACCGGATAGCCAATGGGACGAAATGGGACATTTCGCTATGTGCTTGGAGCGTGACAGTTAAGCAGGCCGAAGGGACTGATGATTTTTTTCCGTGGTGTCACTGTGCACAGCTAATTACCCACAAGTGACACCTCGTCAGCTCACCTGTGGATTGTGTAAATCACTTCGAGGTTCCTCAGCTACTTGGCTTGAGTAGGCGGCATCTCATTGTATGCCATGCATCTGTACTCCTACTCCCATGTGAGTACACTACACAAAGACACACACCGGATCTTCCCACGTCTTACGAAGCCCTCTTCGAGCAAACCTATCTTTGACATTCCTTACAAAGCTTCATTAACAACTCACATTAAAACATGACAACACAACGTCCTGTGTGACCAAAATATCATTTTAAATTGAAGCCCCCAAAATGTCTCATGCCGTGATTTTGAGCTGTTTCTAATTTTAATGTAGGAGCCATAAAGATATTCTCCTCAGGAGCCTGTAACAATGTGCTAAAGCAAAGCGAAGCAGTTCTCCTCCATTAAGATCAATCGGTAACATCCTCCAGCTAAACTTTATAACCTTGATGGCTTTGAAGGAGTTGTCTCTTCTTCTAAAACCATAGTGACGCAAGATGCAACATCCCAGCATCAGATGCGACAACCTCTGACTACCTCTACCATGACGAAAGCACCGAGCAAGCCTAAAATAGCGTACCGGTCCCGTGGGACAACCACTGGGTGTTGGCTCAGAGCATCTCTGTGTGTGTGTGTGTGTTTTTTTTTTTTTACCTAGTTTTCTCTGAAGCTCTCTTTTCTCCTGGTCACCGGTTTTGTTTACGTGCAGGGCCAGCGGGTGAATGGGATTGATGGAAGAATCTGTTTATAGCTGGATAAAATAAAACAGACTAAAATATTCATGTCTCCTGCAGCATAGTCTGACAGCAATCTTTTATATGGGACTCTGGCCCTTTAAGAAACCTGCTTTCTCCACTGCCGGAGATGGACGTAACAACTCCCTGAAGGATTTGGCTATAATGGGCTTGGCATTTGCAATGGTGATTGACACTGAAGACGAAGTGAGTCATCTGCATTGATATTTCATACAGAGTGGTGTTGAAGGCCAGGCTCCCTGGTCTTACTGGACCGATGCTGCTCTGGGAAGAGAGTAGAGGTGAGACGTATGGGCACAACGTGAGAGATCGCAACGCAACGGCTGAGTGGTCTTTCACAAAGAGAAGAAATCCATATCACCTCTTTTACCGACATGTCACAGCTCAGGGATGGGATAAAGGGTCTGTATGTAATGACAGCACAGAAAGGGAAACGAAATGAAACCTACAAACAAAACAGCTCAAGTTCTGTAAAGTTGCTTTACATGTTAAACGAGGTCAGGGACAAGAAAAGGCCTTCCAGGTTGCATTTTCTGCCTTCCCCAGCAGAGGGGACAGGAGAGTAAGGAGTTACTCTGAATTTCCAAGTACACTCAGGAGGGTCACCGCCGCCAGACAAAGACTTTCCAGTCAGGTACACTCTGTCACGGCCTGTCAAACTACCGTTTGTCTGAAAAAACTAAAAGCAGGCATCAACAACACAAAGCTGTGGCAAAGAACAGATGACCCGCATGTATTTGCAAACAGTGGCAGTCGAGTACCTTTTCCCGATTTGGCGTGCAGCACCGATCAGAGACAGACAGACGAGTCAATAGACCTGTCTCTCAATTGCTCACTGCAATAAGTGAAGAAGGCCAGCAACCTGAGAGATGGTACAAATTCTACCTGTGTCTCCCATGCCCAGTTCAGTTACAGCCGGGGATCTAAAATGTCAACCAGGGGAAGTTTTGGAAATATCTCCTTACACCAACAGACGCACCATTAAGGAGAGAGACCGACAAGAACAGGATCGCTTATCATGTGGTTGCCATGGAGCAGGGGAGATTGGGTGGGGTGGAAACGGGTGGCTTGTTACTTTTTTTTCCATTCTGTGTTCGAGCTTGACACGAGATTCGGTTTACATGTAATTTGTCGGTGCGCTAATGGAGAGCATGTGTCTGTCAGACACCCAATTCGGAAACTTTGGGCACAATATCTAGGGGGGGGGAAATAAAACTAAATCTGAAAAAATAGTGTCACTTATTATTAAGGAAAAAGTTGTCTCAGTGGTGTTTCTGAACATGGACTTAGTATAAGAACTACAGCTGCCAAACAAATGCCCTCTCTGTCCGTAACAAGTCATTTGCACTGCACACTTTCATCAGCATAATCTCACACTTCAACCAGAGATTAGTTCATTGATCGGACTAGGCTTGAGATTGGAAAAAAAAAAAGTAAAGTAAAACAGCATGCATCCGGGCCTCCGGGCCTCAGAGAGGCTGTCAAACTCTTCTGGGAAAAGGGAGTTTCCTCTATAATTACCCCCCTTGTCACTAATTTGCATAACTAGCTGGATGATTGACGCCTGCTGACAAAATCCTGCAATGTAATGACTATATTTGTACACCTCAGTGTTGTACAGCTGTGCGTCAAGCATAGCAAATGTGGCTGTGAGCACAGAGTGAGCTGTTACAAATAAAACAAGTGTTTAAAGCACAAATATGCACACTGCATTGCATTTTGCACAACAACAAAAAAATGTATTTGTTTGCAGATTACTTTTATTTGCATAGTTTTTGGGGGAATTTATTCATTTCAACTTGATTAAATCAACAGGGATGAAACAAAATTCTGGCCAATCAGGACAAGTCAATAATTGTTTACAATTTACAGCACATAATAGATAAATGGGAAATATTATAATATTGTTTTGTATGTTTTTTAGTTGCCATTACATGACAATTGTACAAATGAAATATGTTCCATGTAATTTTGGCTGTACTAAATCATAAAAATACATAAAAAACACAAAAATATATATAAAAAAAAAACATAAAATGTTTGCAGATATTTAAGAAACATACTTGTTAACATTCCTACAGCAAATTATTCTACTTTGAAGTCTGCGTTCCATATCAGAATATATATTTTTGTTGTGTTTTGTGATTCCACCCAATTTACACAAATTTCGACGTCCTGGGTTGCCAGTTGGTGTAAAACACTCATATTGCAGCCATGGAAGCCAGCAATTAAACCGGATCAAAAATCAGATTCTACCCACCCAAAATAAAAAAAAGCCTTGGCATCCATCTAAAAAAAACCTCACTGCCTTCTATTGTCAATTACACATTTCTTTTGTGTGTCCTCTATCTGGCAACCAGTGTAGCATTTAAATGGGTCATCGGATGCAAAATTTACTTCATACGTTTTTTTGAACATAAATGTGTCTTGGAAGTGTGTATACATCCATCCTATAATGATTAAAAATTCACTCAGTTTTTCTTTTTAAATCTCCATTTTAAAATCCCCTTTCTCAAACCAGGCTGTTCTGAGATTCCTGTCAGAATTACATAGTTCTGCACAGACCCCTCCCACGACTGTTGATTGACAAGACCGCCTTACCTTAAACTCGTCCTCAGTGAGCTGTCATCAGTCCTCCATTGTGTCAACTCCAGTGCAAAATGTCTCAGATTAAGAGATCTGACATCTGAGCTGCTGAAGATGCAGAGGATTAAAATTGTTTTAATTTTTAAGGGAATGTGCTGATCCTGATCTGCCTAAACGCATCTATGTTCGCACAAATCATTTGTGACCCAGCTTCATCTACAAAAGAAATGAGTACAAGAGGGTTTTTATGAATCTTTGCAAATTGTATTCCCTAATACCGTGCTAGTTATTAGGGAATGCGAGGTCAGTCAGCAGATCTCATTAGCATTTAAAGCAACATTGACTAGAATGGCTTGCTGAAAACAGAGCTGATTTTGACATGGTAAAAAGGTGGTTTTTTACAGTACCATTGAGAAATTTTAATGAAAGTACTTTCATTAAGACCCTAAAGAATCATTTCAACTTGTGGAAAATGGGCATCTGATGACCGCTTTACGGCTTTCCAAGAGAAACTACTCTCTCCAATATTTTAGCTGCCAATTTGTACCTTTAATATTTATCTGGATAAAAGTATCTCAATAAAACAATAATTTAAAATGCTACAAATGAATTTAGGTAAATCATAATATAGTGTCCAGTATAAAAATGTTGTATTTATTTATTTTGCTGGTTTGTAGGGCAAATAGGTTTACCCTTTGCTGCACTTTGTAATTCTAGCTACCTTACTATGGTGGCTAATGAATCAAATGTTCTACCCATTCAGGTGAAATAACTTATGTCATTGTTGCAAAATAAGGTGGGCTTTGCATCCCTAGAATTTGAGAATTGGAAAAAGAGAGAGAGAGAGAGAGAGAGAGAGAGAGAGAGAGAGAGAGAGAGAGAGAGAGAGAGAGAGAGAGAAAAGAATAAACTATCAATCCCATGTTTAGAAATCTGACACGTTAGTTTTCAAAGAAAGTCATCAGAGCACCTAACACGATCAAGAAAGACATTCATGAAGTGGAATCAGTTATTTTTTCTCTCCCATCCATTTGATGTTAACAATTACTTTTGTACTTTTATATTTATGTCGGTCTATGCTACCAGAAAGCATGTCAAAACATAGTTCAAGATGGCTTCCAGTAACACACTTGGCAAGCTAGAAGGAATTTGAGTGATGGACATAGACCAGGTGAATGTTTACAATCTCAACCATGTTCCTGAGAAACAAAAGATTGACCCAGAAACACTTAAAGCAGGAGAGGGCCACTGGACCCACGCCAAATACTACACTGCAAGGATTCTGGGCCAAAGAGAAAAAGAGAAAGGGGCTAGTCAACCAATGAGGTGCCTGCCAAAGGACAGGAAAAGCTTCTGGCAATTACTCTTTCAAGAGGAATTGTGTAGTTGATTGTCCCCATTGAAGTAGACCGCCAAGATGCATGTGTTCTCTTGCTCTGCACTGCTTGTTTGTATAGCATCCGAGAGAAGAAACAACCTGACATGCTTCCACGAGTCTACGAACGGATAGAAGAGGGAGGACAGGGATAACAGTGGAAAAACATTTTTTCATCCTGCTCAAAGATGCAGCCCTTGCCTCCTTAACCACATGTTGTGTAACGGATTAAGTCCGAACTCTCACAGACAGAGTGCTTTGTGCCAAGGCTGTTTTTAACTGCCTCTGTTATTTGTAGTGCAGATTTGTCTATTGTTAGTCTGAATAAATAGCAAAGAGCGACAAAAAACACACAACATTCCTCTGCTACTGAAGTCTTCACAGGAAGGCCTGATCCAGTAAAGAGCACAACTGAGTCCTCGCAGTCAAAACAACACATTCACGTGCCACCATACAGCCTCAGCAGCCAATGTTTGCAGAGTCTCACCACCACCTTGAATGATGGCTGTAGATATTCGTGTTGACATTGTCTTGACTGAGTGCGTGTGGGCAGTTTAAGGTGACTATATCTACCTTGCAGAAGGATGAGCGAGGAAAAGCCTAAGGCTACCGCCGAAAGAGAAACTAACCCGAGCTGTTAAAGTTGTTCGCAGATCTGTTGCCTGTCCCATGGACCACCCCCGGGTGAGTCTGCAGTAATGTATGCTGCTGTCAGTGGATGTTTTAGTATGGATGTTTCTGTACTGTATGGCTGTGTAGTGTGCTCATTTGCTCCCGAGCACACTGTCAATGTCCTATCACACAGAGTCCGACAGCCTCCCCGGCCCCATGCTACCAACTCTGCCCCCCAGCTCATGAACTTTTTATGAGGCGACAGGGACATGTGTTCATTGGAGGTCTGCAGTGATACCGTAACAGCTCTTTGTGCACCACTGTCTGTCTTAAACTATAACAGTACTTCCTCGCAAACTCAGCCATCATTCAGCTTTTTACTTGACTAGCTTGTACCTGTTTTAGCTTTAAATTAGTCTTCATGCCAGGCTTAAACCCTATAATAATTTAAAACGTTGGTCTAATTCCATTTCAACAGCCCAAATCATGAGCGATTATAAAAAATGAATAAAGAAAAAAACAAACTAAAGCCATCTCCCTCCCCCAGGGAGGTGTTTAACACATTACCCTCGGCATTAGCCAGCATGTCTTATTCAAAAGCTTTGCCTGTGTTACAAGGATGTGAATATTCTAGCACCTCCTGGGTCGGAAGAAGGGGGAAAGAGGGAAAACATACAACTCTTGGATTTCTGTTCGGTAATCAAACCACGAAGTGGCCGCAGATACCATTGTTTATTTATCTTTGAACCCAATTTGGAGCGAAAGGTCTTTGCACGTGAGACATCGAGTTATGAGATGAGAAGGTTTGTATCTTCCGTACTCCTGTCTGACTGACATTGATAATAGATTAATCTCGATTCACAGAGGCCTCGAAAAGGCCAAGATCCTTCACTCACATCGCTGCGCCACGAGAGCGAGAAAAGTGCGAGACGGGCGATAACAGAGATAACTTTTGAAAAATTAGCCCCATTGATTCCTGCCACGCTTTCGCATCTGGTTAACTGCCTTGTCGGGTGGTAAAGGCTTTAATAGGCCTGCAGTCAGTCATGCACTGACAGATTGTGGGCTTGGGCCCATTGACCAAGCAGAGCTAAGCTAAGATCTGATGGAGGACCCCCTCTATCCTGCAATGAGAGGAGGTGGAGGGGGATAAAGATAGGAGATGGATAGCCTGAGGAAGGGATTTATGTCTGGACGGACGCCCCCGCAGACGTCACAGGGTGTTAACTATGGCACATGCAGCAGCTCCTGTCTCCACCCACCCCTCACTCTGAAAAGTCCTGCAAAACTTTCCTCGCTGACAGGCTTTCTTTATGCGCCAGACAGGGACTGAAATCTCGGCTCATGTCTGGGAGAGAAAGCTCTGAAAGCTCTGGGAGAGGACACCTCTGAGAATGTCACTGCTGGGGTGCGTGGCAGGGTCTTCTCTAATTAACCTTCATGTACCCTTGTAACTTTTTTCTGGCCGACATGTTCTCTTGCAATTATGAGCACGTTTCCTCATGTGCTTAATAAAAATTTATACCATAAAAATAAACTTGTGCTTTCCAAAAACTCAAACGTTTCAAGAATTTTTCCAATGTGTCAGAGTTAAACGTTACTTGAAGATACTTTGTTCTATAATATAAATTAGTCATAGCTCAAAAGTTAATTATAAATACTTGAATTAATATTTAATGACATTAGATATTAAAGTATGATAAAATTTGGTCAAATAAAAAACAAAACAAAACTCAGTATTATTAAATTGTTTGTGCTTTCATAAAATTAACTTAAAGTGAGCGTTAGATGACCACAGTCCACAGTGAATTAGCCCTCTAGATAGATTTGCCTACAAATTGAGGCCACAACCAAACAGCTCTACATGTACACCATGAAATTTAGCATGTTAGCATGTAGGTCCTTGCAAAACTTCAAAAATAAACAAAAGGCATGGAGTGCTAGAACCGATGTGTTCTTCAAACAACAAAAATATGCTAACATGCTAAATTTAGCCCATGTAAAACTTCAAAGAAGCTTAGCATTTATTTGAATGGAAAGCACTAGATCCGCTGTCTTCTTCAGGCTAAATTTAGCATGTTAGCATCTTTTGCCATCCAAGCAAGACTTTAAAAAGCTTTGCATTTATTTGAAAGGAAAGCGCTGGAGCCACTGTCTTCCTCAGGTTTTTTTTACATTCAGTTTTCTCTGACTACTCCGTCACTGGGCGGAAAGAAAAACGAGTGCTGAGGGGACAAAACGCAATGAACACGAAGCTAGCAGACACAATCTGCACAGTGTGTTCAAACACAGCATGTATCACGACAAATAAAATATGTGCAGAACAGGTCAATTGTGGAGCCCTCTGTGACGTACAACGTACACACATATACCCACACTGACTGTTTTAAATTATTAAGTATCACTGCGTGCGGCATTGGCAATAATGAAATGTTGGAGAAAGGATACAGCGGTGGTGTAGTTCTGACTCTGGCAGTAGTGAATGACAGCTGATAATGAGATGTTTTGATACTGAAGGTGAGGGAAAGCTGGAGAGAGGCAGCGCCTGTGTGCCTCTATGACTCACACACCCATCTGAGAAACTATAACTCCTCTCTCCTTTCTTTCTCCCTCTCTGTTCTTTCTCTCTCTCTGCAGGATCTAGGAAGCACTACCTGGGTTTCATCAAAACGCTTATTAATAAGCATGGCAGTCCAACTACATCATTCATCATTGTTTTCATCAGAGATGAAAGAGGATGGTGCAGAATCTGTGGTGAGCGATCACTGTTTCCTGCGTCAAGGGTTTAACCAGAAAAATGTCTAGCGGACATGAGTGTATGGAATCCGCTTGTGTGAAATGCTAAGGAAAGTGGCGTACAGGTTACAAAACGAACCACGGTTTTTGAACATTGAACGATGGCATTTTTTGAATTACCTTGGAAGGTGGTGTAAATAATAGTATGACAACAAAATATACTTGATACAGTAATACTGAAATTTATGTACCATGGATTTTACGTAGTAGTAACATGGTACTTTTTGTCATTAATCAGTAAGGACCATAATATATAACAATTTAGCATAGTATTACTATTTCATATCTGCACTACACATACAGAAAGCAATGCAAAATGTAATGTGAGGAATTAGTTCTGCCAATCAGATGTTACTTGGACGGCTGCACGTTTGAATGCAATATTGTGGTTAACAGTATAAAAGGGGTGTGGTGAACAAAATGACTATTGAATGAATGAATATATATATATATATATATATATATATATATATATATATATATATAGTTTTTATTTTATTTTATTAAACATGCATGAATGAATCACTCACAAAAAGTGAGAAAATAGGCTAACTTCCATTTTATGTCACCTTTAACTTTTTCTTTTTCTTTTCAAAAAAGACAACCTATAAGTAAATTTCCTCTTCTTCTGCGCACAAAGGAAAATTACTTGTCCATATGTAGACATTCAGAGTGCTTAAGGTTTAAAGTCCAGCCTGCAAAACTGGGGTACGATTCAAAAGATCTGCCAATACCAGAGGGCCTCCTTTAATATGCCTAAATGAGAGCAAGACAAAAAAACAAGGTCATATCTGATCTAGCACCCTCTATTCAACAGCAGCCCTTGATAGAGCCGGGCCTGTAGTTAAAGAGCTTTGCCCGCTTGGATGAAGAAGGGAGTATTACACTATTGTCAGCAAGCTATAGGACAGAAACAATACATGCTATATTTAAACTCTAATGAAACCAAATTCAGAGTAAACGCTTGCAGTGGGAGGGGGAAACGGCTTGAAGCCTGGAAGTTACTCTTAAAAGTAAGAGAGAGAGAGCAAAGGGAAGGGGAAAAAGGGAGAGAGATGGAATCCATCCTGAAGGTGAATTTCATGCCAGTAGATGTGGACAAAGGAGGCGCTGATCTGTGACTATTAGGAGCTGTAAAGAGAGGTCTAGTTAAATGAAGACAGTCTTGTAAAAGAGTGATGACAGAGTGAGAGAAACAGAGACAGAGAGACATGAAGGATGGGAGGAGGAGTTTAAGTCATTTGATTATGTTTCAGAGAAAGGAGGAGAGATGAAAAGAAAGAGAAGGATATGGGGATGGAAGGATGGATGGGTGGAGAGGGACAGAGAATGTGAATGGTGCAGTGGATAAGGCCTCTGACAGAGGGAGCCCTGAGGCACAGCATTTTAAGACAGAGGAATTAGCAGTTCATAGAGGATTTTATACAGCAAAGGCCGCTGGATGGGGGAAGAGCACAGGAAGAGTGCACAAATGCAACCTACTTACAAAGGACTAGTTAAAGGCAGAGGGTTTAAATCGGGCCGGAACAATCCAGAACAGCCCATCGCCCAGAGTTCAGCTCAGTTCCTCTTACACCAAAAGACAAGACCGTGGTGCAGCTCTCGGTTCCTTGATCACCTCTACTTGTTTCCGTATGGAGCAAGTAAAAATCCCATTCCCATTGATTTCTAGCGATAACATATTCATCTTTCAAGACAGACCGCCCAGGAGCTGCACGATTGTACAGCACAATGTGCTTCTGTATAAACCAGCATAAGTTCAATTAAAAATATCTATATAATTTACAATTTACCTACGAACTACAGTACGTATAATCCTGTGAGAGATCCACCAATCAAAGAAGTCTGTTACTGTGGAAACAGGAATTGCTGCAAAGGAGCTCAACAGTTACTGCCCACTCCCGTAAATCGTGGCGAATGACGTAATCGAGTCAGTCTCTCTACACCCTCAAACTATAAATGTGTATATGTTGGGATATCTTGCAATATACTTCAAATATATGTCATTTTATACTTAAATTCAATGACAGTTTTATATTGCACCATCTTGTATGATTTGATTACATCATTCATAATGCTTCATGGGATGAGTATTTCAGTGCCTCATAAAAACTGTTCTTTTGACTTTTTCAGACTTTTACATTTTTTTAAGCTTTGAATGAAAGGTTTAATGTTGTGATTCATCTCAGAGCTGGTTGGTTTGGTTCAAGGACTCTTTATTGAAAAACTATTTGAAATGTCTATGTAAAAAATAAACAGAATAAAAGCAGATTAAAAAGTCAGGCAGTCACTGTTGTGCTCTCTAGCAGAGGCGCACAAATATTTTTACTGTGAAAATAAATTTGATTGAGTTCCTTGGGCCAAAAGTTAATACGGTATTATGCCTATATCAAATTAAACAACTTTAAAAAACATCTATATTTCGGTTCTTTAAAAAGCACATAAACATAATTAAATCAATATATCATAACTAACTACAATATTCTCTGGTGATGATTATTTGTTGAATCCAAAATTCTAGAAGGAAGGTGTTATTTGATTCTCCTTTGATGGGATTATGTATCAATGTGTTTTAGCAGTTAAATAGTTTAACAGTTTAAAAGTAACAACAATAACATTATAAATTGTAAACACATACTTTTACATTCAGTTCTTGCCTGGCTCTCTACAGTGGCTGAAATATGACTCATCATTCATAGTGGAGAATATCCCCAAAGGACCCCAAGCATGATGTGCTGACAGACTTCTTCACCCGCCCTCCCTCCTGAGCTTACCACCTGTGCAGGTAATTCAGAGTAAATTTCCACTGCCTCTGCTGTTAAGAGTCCATCATCAGCACCACCTGAGGAGTTCCTTTTCCTGACAAAGTGTTTTCTGACAACAGACAAGCACAAGTGACACTGATGTGTGTAACCTGCACAAAACTCAGAGAACTGCATTCAGTGTTTAGAATAAATCAATATGTAATATGGGAAATTGTGCTTGTTTCAGATCAATGCAATCATTTTAAATCAGGATGCACTAATATGAGAATACAGCCAATACAGATAGTTATCATCATGTCATGGCCAATTAATTTTGCACATTTAAAATTCACTAAAAAAATTGAAACGCTTCAAAAATGTAAAAAAAAAATCACTTAAAAAGCTTCTAGTTCATTTAGACATCACAGCATTAACACAGTGTATATAAATGTATGTTTATTTTGAAGAATGTTGTAATACTAAAGATTACATTTGAATTTTGAGTGTTTTTAGGGATTAAGTGAGCGTTAAGTGACAGCATAGTTAATCTACATGTAAATTTTTTTGTAAATATACATGGCTGAAACATTTATTAATATGGTATCAATTTATTGTGCATATCAGGTGCTCCTGGATGTTCAGAGAGCCAGATTAAAAAATGAAGGTGACCAAGCTTTTTCAGTAGTTGAATTTGTGCAATGGTTTATTGGCACACACTGCTCAGATTTTTAAGCCATTGCTTAAGACACACCTATATTTGTTGGCTTTTATTTTAAACTGGGTTGAGGCATTGTGATAATTTTAATGTATTCATTGTGTTTAAGCATTTCTGGACACCTTAAATCACTTTGGTTAACCATGGTTGTTTTTTAAAAGTGCTAATTAAATACATTTGAACCGAACTGAACTGCATCTCTAATTGTCCAATATTGCAGAAAATGACAAATCAACATATTTGCTTTATTTATAGATCAACACTCATGATTGGCCGTACCAAATGTGTGCGTCATTTTCTTTTTTCTTGTCTCTTTTTCCCCAGGTGAGGTCCATCAGGTGAAACCCAGCACTGCACAGGGTAATGCATACAGCCCACCTGACCCCTGAGCTTCTATCTGTGTCTCCGACCGCTTCCATTTCAGGAAAAACAGATGAGAGCCCCATGCCCGCTGTAACCCAAACACCCCTCACTTATAATACATAACCAGAGTCTTTTCACTGAAAAATGCATACACATGCCTGGTCTGGTGTGTATATGCTTGTCAGACTGTGTAACAGATATGTATCTACATGTAGCTGACTATACAAACAACACAGGTATGTTAGAGATTCTAGGGTTTACACATTTCACAGTACAACAGAGCCTTTTGACTTCTTAATTGCATTTTTATTATTTAAAATGCAGAGAAATCGTAAAATGAAGAAACATGGTCAACTGTTGGATGTTGAAGCACTGGATGTTGCAACACCCAAGAGAAAAACAAAACAAAACAAAAGATAGAAAATTCAGACAAATATAAAAATATAAAGACGGGTCTTTCATTTCATAAATGTTCATTTTTGTGATTGGCATATAATTAGGATGACATTATATTATCATCATTATCTCTTACAGCAAATTTAATAATTACAAAAACATAATGTTTTAGTTGGAGGGTTTTGCTTATGGCCCTGGTTCACCGCTCTGCCCTCAAGGCATCTATACTTCTCAAAACAAACCATAACCAACCCAGACACCTGCTTCACAACAAGAAAATGAAGCACCATACATTACAATTCCTGTCACTCGTTAAACCAGAATGGGCCCTCATCACTATTACATCCATCCATTCAGGAATCAGCAGGAGCACGTCACATGCTCCCTAGTCTGTGACTCACAAGGACATCAACACATACAGACATACATACATATTTAGCTGTAACTTATACAAAGTAGCGAATTTTGTCCATCAGTCAGATGCATCAGGCCAAAGACAGCACTTTAATTAAATCAGAAACAGCTTTCAATTAGTTAGTCTAGGACATGGCTGGGCAGGAAGGCTCTGTGTCAGGAAGCTGACTCATAAAGCACAAAAACTTTTTGTTTTTTTTCCCCTTTCTCCTTGTCTCCCCTCCCTTCAGGGGAAGAAGTATCTGCTGAATGAGATATACCAGTGATTAAAAATGAAGAGAGGGAGAGGATGTATGGAAAAAAAAAAAGTAGTATAGGCCATCTGACCTTCTGTGAAGCGATTGCGCTTCCGGCCCTGGACACAAACCATGGTGCCTATTGACACCTGGCTCCCCAGCGTGAGATCGATGGCGCTAAAAAACATTGAGGAGGATCAGCTAGAGGCTCAGCAAGCATCCTACACTGAAGGCATTGCTGTCTAACTTGCGTATAGTTTTAGCCAGTTTGGGCTTTTAATTTGGGTGTAAAATATTCCGATTGGCATCCTAAATTAGCTTTTGTTCAAAGTTCAGCATGAGCTCAGCAGCGGAAAACAGCAGCAGCTGTTGCTGAAGCTTCACCTCAAAAACTCCGCTTACGGTAAAGTTTGACATCAAAACCGCGAGACGGTGGGAGGGAGGATAACAAACATGAATTTATTCTCAGAGCCTCGTTCTCGCAAGCATCTGTGAAGCTGTTTACAAAGATATCTGCATCTTAAAACAACATCCCGAGTTGCCCTTAACCCCAGTGCCCTTATTAGCGCACCTGCATTTAATACGATCATGACACTCGACATCCATACGCGTCAGTGGCCAAGCTTCTGTATGAAAATCCGGTGCAATAACGTATGTAGAATCATAATTCAAATAATGGCATGCCTGCAGTTTCTGAGCTTCCATGCAAACCCCAATCAAGGCCATGTTGCTGTGATGAGTCATCGCTCTATCCAGCTGTCCACGGGGCATACATCTGATTAGCAAGCCCACGCTCACCCGGTAGGCGCAAATGTAAATATTGTAATAAAACCCTCAGTAATAACTCCCGTGTCTTGGAGAGGCTTCACTTTATTTATTTTTCCCCACATTTCAGCAATATTGTTTGATGGAGACCGCATACTTAAATATCAGTTATTAAAGCGAGCGTTCAGGTGTGGGTTTCCAGAAACCATTCTTCAACTTCAGGCTTTTTTTAAATCTCCCACGAGGAGCTACTTGCATCATTAGTGTAATTATCCTTCACATCGTCGTTGGAGTTATTTACCATCAAAGATGTGGGTGTTTCGCTTCACCTACAGAGCTGCAGAGTGACACTCCGCACTGTGACTAATACGCCGCAATATTTACAGGTTTTTTTTTTCCCCCCTCGTATCCCTGAAGCAAGAATGGAGTTAAAAAAAATAATAATATAATAAAATCGCAAATGTAATACAAATCAAAGTTCAAGGGCAGCTGTAGAGGTTGTGTTTCCTGTAGTAGATCAAAACAGAGAATTTCTTAAAAGATATCCAAACAGGAAGCGCAAAAGTGACCAGCATCGCCACAGGGCGGGGGAGGAGGGGGGTTCAACGGGTGTGTTGCTGTGGTGACGCAGAATGCTTGAGGGCCTCAGCTGAGCTCCCACTAAGAGGCTGTCCCCTCTGTGCCAGCTTAGCCACCTGGTACAGCCATGATACATTTGGCTAATGATGTCACGGACTCTCTTTCATGCCGCGCCCCCACCACCACGGCCCAATTGTCTATTCATGAGAGTAATGAGAAGTCAGGGAGAGGGAGAGTGAGAGACAGACAGAGAGAGACTTTGCTCATGGCCACTGATAACCCCAGACTAAACTTGCAACCTTACGAGGCTCGGGCTTAATATCTGGCCGTCAATCAGCTCTGCCATCCCTTGCCGGAGTGTTTAATTACAGAGATCAATTATTCACCAGCCTCGTCTTTCAGTGGGCCACACTCCTCGAAAAAATACTGCCATGGGCTGAGGGAGGAGACAGTGGCTTGCCAGGACAGACCAGAAATATCCCTTGCACAACATGTCCACCAGGAGAACGCCGTCTGCACCTTACCTAAGAGCATGGACCTATTTACCATGCATGACCGGTGCGAGTGTAACATTACATGAAAATTTATTGAGGTCTGCAGCCTGTCCTACTGGCCCTGTCAATGAGCTGACGTCATGGCTTGTTGATAAATACCACAGCGTCAGCATCGCTGATTCCCGTCATCGGGTCTTTCACAGCCGGCCATGGCATTCATTATTATTTTACAACACCAAGTATTAAATGCATAGTTCAGCCATCATGAAAATTCCGCCATCAGTTACTCACCCTCGTGCCGTTCCAAACTTGCGTGGACATTCACACAATGACAGCGAACAGGGTCCAGGGTTGTTTTGAAGCACATTAACTTTCACTTAACAGATTCTTCAAAAATATCTTTTACATTCCTCAAAACAAAGAAAGTCATTTTAGAAAAGAAAATTAGGGATGGCTGAACTATCCCTTTATATTTTGGCGCAACCCAAAAATTCAAAATGGAAAAGAATGTGTTCATGCCGATGGTGTGAATAAAAGATATGCACACAAATGACAGCAGGTGATATTCTACCTCAGTGAAAGAGGAGAAACAAAGGTGCGGCCATGATGTGCATCTTGTCACTTACTAGGTCCCCGTGTTTCACGCAACTCTAAGAGCTCACCCCATTACCGCCACCCAATTCTCATCGCTGTAAGACAAACTGTTCAACTGACCCCAGATCAGCCCGAAAGGTAACTTCAGCCAGTTCCCAAATCCTCCCCCGTTCTCCAGACTGACAGCTCATTAATCTCCCTTGGCTGCAATCCCTCCTCCCCGGTGACAGAGCCTGAGCCAGAGCAGAGGATTCCCCAATGCCTGGCTGTGTCCATCCCTGCTGGTCCACCTGCCTGGATCAAACACTCTCCACAGGGAGGGGACAAGACGGTAAAGACCAGAAAAGGGGGGTGTTGGGGATTTCGACGGGCAATAAAACAAAACAAATCACTTCCTGTCAGGGTGTGTCTTTACTGAGGGGGCGTGCAAATGTGTGTAACCAGGCGCTAAGAGCGGGACCACTAAATGAGACAGGACATGAATAAAGCAGCGGCTGGCTTCGATTGTTCGTGGGCAGGCTCCAGGGGAAAGCCGGTACCGAGGAATCTATCACAGGAGATTGGCTAGGTCGTGGGTGGACGTCACAGAGTAAAAAGGCCCTTTGGTGAGATCTGAGACTGGGCCCACCAGATCGCAGTGTATAAATCTAATAGACAATAACGTATGCCCCTTCACCAAGGAAACTGGAGGGAAATGCACATCGCAAACTGTCAATAAGAGTAAACCCTTTGTTTATAAGATCACCTCAGGACATTCTAACACCATTATGGTTGGGGTTGAGGGGGGCGAGGTGAAGTTTAAAGTTAAAATACTTCCTCAGTCAGTTTAATGCACAGAGACAACTTATGTCTGAGCAGCCTGACATAGCAACACTGATTCAGCCAATAGTGTGATCTGGGGGACGGGGAAGTCTGTCTGCCCAACCAATGGCAGATAAGCAGAGTGATTGGGGAACACTTTTAAAAACAGTTACATGTTAACCCTGCTTTGTGAAATTTTACAGTAAAAATTTTCAATTACAATTGTGGATTTAAATCATTATTTATTTGTGATCCTCTGGATGCCATAAAAAAAAAATTCACTAGAGGCCAAGCTCCTGACATGACTAAAGAAAACAAGTTAATTTTATTTTGCGTGTTATACAATAAATTGCGCATATCAAAATTCTATACTACATTGTCTTAACAAATAAATAAAAATTAATTTAGAAAATAACATTTTAAGATTAAAAAAGAATTTTCATTTACTAAACATTTAACAGTAGCGATTAATCCAACGATTCAAAATAAACTTATATGCAAAACTGGAAAATCGTATAAAACATTTAGTAATACAGAAATACTTTGACAGACTTTGCTCTAGCATTTCAGATGCTATGCAACGAAAATGGTCTGCTGGTTAGTGAAGATATTCCACCCCATCGTGCAAAGTCACATGACTTTTTGAAGCGCATGGTGGCATTTATGACTTTCCTTCCTTCATAGTTTATGCACTTTTTTTTTTGCACATTTTTACAATTTATGCGCATCTTGGCAGTTCCATCCACCTTTTTTTATGCAATATTCGAAAATTTGTATATAAGTATAAACATAGGTAGTGTTATTAAAACGTTTTATTAACTTTGAATGACAGATGATGGAAAAGGGAATATAAATGTAAAAAGGAATTATTATGCACAATGTAATATCTAAAATCAACTGTTAAATTAAAATCTCTCATATTTGCCATGAAATGCCAAGCCTTTATTCTGTCTCTTATCCCTATATGCCTTTGAAATTTCAGTGCTCAGATGATGAGCTGTGACTAAATCCTGTTAATGAAATTCATAACAAAAACTGAGCAGCAAAAAGACAATATATAAACATGCATGCATGATATATGCAAAGCCAGCAAATATATATGTAGGTAACGCAATGTATACAGGTCTTTTGGCCTTTCCAATTGGCACTAACACTATGAGCAACAGCAACAGAATCATTACTAAAGGGTCACATCTGGTTTCAAGATTGGTCTGAAATGGCAAGGAATGAAAACGCTGAACCTGTGAACTTCCTCATATCAATCTGTTACACTCAGTTAAGCTCTCTGTGCACTTGAAGATTGGGACAGAGAAGAAAAGGCGGAAAATGAAATGAAGTAAAAATGAAATCAGTCTCGCTTCATTTTTCATTTAACGCAAACTATCCCACCGCCCTACACACACGTACAGCTGAAAAAACTAATCCAATTGAACGAAACGTTTAAACCAATTTTCAACTAATTTCCAAACAGAAGGCAGCAAGGCATGCATCGCTACCTGTTCAGCTAGGTCAGGTACAGTGCAGTGCTACACACGGCTGTAGGTCTAACGTGGACAGGCATGTCTATTCCCACTTCTCCGTCTTTTACTCCGCTGCCATTGTCATTCTCAAATGGCTTCCACATTACACCCCTGTAATCAAACTGTAGGATTCATACTGCTCATTATTCAATTAGCCAAACGCTACAATCGCATCCTGATGGCTAAGATAATTAGTGTAAAATGGTTACCCGGCTGGCAAAGTGGATCTGCAATTCAAGGTGAATAGAATATCCAATTGTACCAAATGTCATTTTTTCAAGGCTAATTTGGTAGCTAATGAGGCTGCTCTAGTTTGGGTAATTTATGGACGAGTGGAAGGTGAAAAAGGCCAGAATGAGAGAGAATAAAGAAAATTAACAAAGGATTTCCTTCGCTCTTTCTCTCTCTGTCAATGATGGCTTCTCCAAGACACAAAACATGTTCATGAAACACTGATCAACTGAGAATGTGAAATCACCAGTCAATTCAATATCTCTCTTCACAATTAAAAAAAAAAAAAGCACAAAACAAACCCATTTCTTTTTCTTCATGCAAAAAATTGTGATTTACACTGAAATGATTCAATGATGTAATTTATCATTAGAATTTAAGTATACAGCACCTTTGCCTTTTTTTGACTTTCAAGAGGTTTCTTGCTTTGAATCAAATGATTTATTGTTATGCTTCATCTAAAAACCAGGTGTTTTGGTTCAAGGACTTTTTATGAAACAATTTCTTGAAAATGTCTTCTGGAGAACAAGAATAGAATAAAAAACACTGGAATAAAACACTTACAGAAACGAGGATGCAGAAAAAAAACAGTGGTCACTTTTGTACTGAAGTCAGTAGAGTTTCAAACTTGAAATCCCCAAAACAGGGGCTGGGAATCACTAAAAACGGTTTTGTAATGGCTATGAGTGGTAAGCTAAATACGGGTAACCTTCCCGCAACTGTTTCAACAGTTCCCATGGCAATAGGAAACTTTGCGTGGGCCATCACACATGTTGGTGTCACCTGTAAACAGAATGAGAAACAAAGTTTGCAGCCATCAAAGTGTTCATTCTGTGGTAATTATGTCATTGCAGGTACAGTGTGACTGAGTGACACTTCTGAATTGGGAGCACATGAAAATAAAACTAATTTACCAAAATATTAATAAAAGAAATCTGTGATGTTGTCTTAACCAGATGCATACAAGCAAAACCTTGTCAGATAAATAAAGCACAGACAATATGTCGCCACGGAGCATTCAAGGGCAACCCCGATTACGGAACCAATTTTGATGGATTGTCAGTGAAATCTCTACCCTGCAGCTGTCATGCCGGGGGGTGACGCGTGAAAGCCCTTCACCTGTGCTGCTATCCATTCCTGGATAACTGCGTAGGAGGTGGCGGCCGGCTAAAAGCCTACATTTACCCACTTTGGTGTAATTGCAGCGTTTACTCTTTGATTGCCTAAGAGCTCCATTCATACTCACTCCTGCCTCGTTGGATGAGAGCTTCTGCAGTGGGGTTGATTGCTTTACAATGGCAGATCAAAATATTAGAGTGATCCCTCTGAGCAGTCACAGTAAGCGTTTGACTAACAGTTATTATTACGCTGTCTGTCAGTGTAATAATAAAGGAGGCTAAATTGTTAAATGGAGGAAGAAAAGAGCTGGTTCATGCTCTTCTAATAATTACCAATTTGCTGCTTGCTTTCTAGATTTTGATACTAAACGGCTCAAGCTGTAAAACACATATGACTATAACGCCAAAGTCATGGCAGTAAAAGCGCATCTTGAAATTCTGCTGTCACTCCCATTCTCCACATGTGAGTTTGCTCTTACTCAGCCGTAATAAGGAAGTGCTTGTGCATATACTGTATATAATTATACTTTAAAACGGAGTCATTTAAATGCATGGTTTGATATCCTTTCTTACCATTCTCTGGAAGGAGAATTTTTTTATTTTCTCCATAAACCAATTAACAAACTACGGTTGGCAAAATACTGATTAAAAAAAAAAAGTTATGATTGCATTTCAACTCATATGTGTGAATTTGAAGGAATTTGGCCACAATTAAAATGGAATTTAAATGCCAGCCCATGAGTAGAATTTACTTAATTGCAAAAAAATGTGTAATTTGTGGAAAAATAGGTTCAAATTCAAATGGGTTTAGAAGGTTTGGAAAACATTTTAAATAAGGTTTAGTTTGTATTATAACATGCATTAAGTATTATGAAACTATCTAACTGAAAATTAGCCCATGTTTTACACACCTTCAAAGCATCCTATCCAAAGCATCCATGAATCCAATCTGAGTTATATTAAAAACTGTCCTTGCTTTTCCAAGATTATTAAGAGGGACATATGATATCGACTAAAAAAAATTTTTTGTGTATATGGTGTAATTCAATGTGTTTATGTGGTTTAAGTTTCACAAAACGAGACTAACAAAAAACAAACAACAAGCACTACCAAAACGCTCAAAACTTGTGTTTAAATTGTAAGTAGCAGTTTCTTACTTTAATGTAACTTACTAAAAAGGTTGTGAGTCAGAAGCACCAGACTGTCCTCACAGAGCTGGAATTGCCTCACATTATAGCCTCTGTGCACAGCCAGCAAAGGCTGCTCTGCGGGTTTTAGGAATCAGTCTTGAACACTCTAAAATTTGTGTTGAACATATCGTAAATACAATTTAACCACTGACTTCTAGATGTGTACACTTTTGGAAGCACAAACAAAGTAGTTTCACTTTCACAACGTCACACAGCTTTTCCAGAACATAGAGCCAGCAGCAGCACTACAACGAGAATAATAGTTCTGCCTTCTTCCTTTGGGCGGTTGAAAATAAACCCACTCTGTGACATAGAAAAGTGGGCTGTGTGGAAAAGTCATAATATGTTTATCATATGTTTATCAAATTCATAATATGTTTTATATGTCATTGTCTTTGTTTAATGTTTCCTTGTTTTTCTCGTGTCTTAAGACATTTCTTTGTTTTTGTCCACTATGTGTTCCTGGGATCCCTCCTCCTAGTTTCCCTAGGTCACAATCTCTTGTTTGGCCCGTAGGTGTGTTCAATTTGAAGCGGCGCTGCAGAATCCGATATGTGTATCACATCAAAGTACCGCAAAAGCGTTTAGAAAAAGCATATGAAACCATCAGCTGTCAAACGTTCTTGCGGTACTTTTATGTCTTTGATAAGCGGCTGCTGCAATGCCGCTTCAAGTCAAACACACCTATTTTCTTGTCCTCATTTCCTTAATTGTGCTCACCTGGCTCTCGTGTTCTTTCTTCCCTTAAAATTGTTTCATTTTTCTCTTGTGTTTGCTGGTTTGTCTTGAGACAGTTCTGACTGGCTGCTCTCTATTCCAGTTATGCCCTGTTATTGTGTATCCTTGCTGCAGTTTTTGCTCAGAATTTTGTATCTTCTCCCTTAGTTTCTCAGTAATCTTCTGATTGCACGCTCTACCATTATCTGATCTCTCTGGACTTCTCCCCATTCTTCTGCCTGGTTTGCCCACCTACTGAGATTGTTCCCCTAACCGTCTACCTCTGAAGGCATAGTTTTCTCCAACTGGTTGGAGTTTGTCTCAAGCTTGTGCACCCCTGAAGTTGCGCTTCCAGTAAATATTTGTCACTCTACATTTGGGTGCCTTTCTGCTGACCTTGACATTATAAAGAGTATCTCTTTGGTTTTGAGACTTTAGTCTTTGCAACTTTAGGGATCTTATCTATGCAGTTGTAACATTCCAAAGAGAAAGGAACATCATATGACCATCACCATTTTAAAAAGGTTGTTCATTGCTAGCTCAGTAAAGATCCTTTTTACATTTTAATTGCTAATGTTAACAAATTGACCTTATTGTAAAGGGTTACCAATACCTTTCAACTTTTTAACACCTTTATAAGACTTTTTTTTTATTATTTAGACAAGACCATAAAGCCAACATTTAAAGCTTATCTTGGCAAACTTTCTTATTGGAAAACATGGAATTTCTTTACATTTCAGTAAATTTGTAAACTTCCTTATATTTTTGCTACTTCAATTAGAATTTAGGAAACCAAACTGGAATACTAGAATAGAAAAGCAAAGAATAGAAAAGGAAAGCTTTGAGTTGTCATTGTACAATGAAAACTGAGAAAAGCAATCTCAGTTCAATTCTGAAATGACGCATAAGCCCGTTGCATACACAAACACATCTGTGAGATACGTTCCTTATTGAAGCACAGACGGTCTCATTATTTTTTATTTGATTATTTGGTTAAACGCAGGCCTTTGGCAGGCTGTCTCTGCACCAGTTGGCCCATGGGCGGATAGTGAAGTTAAGAGGTGCAAACCTTAGTCAGGAGTGGTGCAGTACTGTGGCGCCCCACGTTCTGCCAACAGCCCAACAGTGGTGCCATCGCTGACTCAGTCACTGACCCGGAGCCCCCACCTGCATGAGCAACACTTTGAGCTGTAGGACCCAGCGATGCCCATCTCAAGCTGCCCACTAGAGCAGAAGGCCCTTTGACTCACGCCCATCTGGCCTGCTAGCACGTTAAAGTACGCCAAGGTCTGTGAGCACACTGCTAACTTCCCTACCCTTCCCAAGAGGGGACAGTTAACAAATCGGGAGTCCTAAAAGTTTTGGTGACAAGCAACTTTTTTTTTTCTTGTCAAGACAGCATGTGGTTAACAGAGGCGATGACAAGTCAACATTCCGCCTCCAGTTTTTCCCACATACATACACAAATACACAAACACAAAAGTTCAATGTTACACCCTGTGTAGGAGTTAAAAAGGATGCACGTCGTCTTCATTATTTTTTGCCATCTAAACATGTCACGAATCACATGATTTCTGATGATATTGATTTGGTCGAGGGTAAATGTACAAATATTTTGTACTAGATCAGGTATTTGTTTATACATTAAAGCTTTTATGATCTTATCGCATGAGACCAGACTGAATAACTTAACGTAAGCTACTGGTCAAAGGTTGGAATACTTCAGGAAAAAAAAATAAAAAAATAATATGTTTTTTAAAAGAAGTCTCTTTTGCTCAGCAAGCTTGTAATTACTTGATAAACGTACAGTAAAAATAATATATTGAAATATTACCATTTAGAATAACTGTTTTATATTTGAATCTATTTTAAAACTTAATTTATTTTCATAATGTAAAGCTGCATTTTTACCAGTCATTACTCATATCTTCAGTGTCACATGATCCTTTAGAAATCATCTAAATATTCTAACATACATACTGTATTCTCTCTCTCTGAAAATGTAATAGTATTTCACAATATTACTGTTTTAACTGTATTTTAATTAAATAAATGCTACCTTGGTCAGTATAAGACAGTTCTGTTAAAAAAAAATTCTCTCTTTGTACTTAATTCACTCCTATATAGTTCATAGTAGTACTTCAGGATATATATTACTACTCCAATACACAAATATGCATTTTTTTGTGGTAGATACAGTTTTGGAAATGTATCTGTCTAGAATGGTTAGACTCAAAACAGAAATCCCAACGGCTACAAAAGCCCAAGAATGATTTAAAGTCTCAAATAACAGAAATGCGGTCTCACAAACAGCTAGATACACATGTAATAGTGTAAACACTACAACTCAGTGAAAGCTGATTGGTGATGAAGGACTGACTGACCTGCCCTGGTTTGATGTCCAGAAACTGCAAAACTTCCTTCAGCATGACGGGTGTGTGAAAGGGTCTCTCACTTTTGGTCGACATCTCTGAATTTCTGAACTCAGAATCAGGGCTTGAAGTCACTGAGCCAGTATAGGGCCTCCCTGGATGCCAAAACTTTCTCCAGCATTGCCTGAATATTCTGTAGCTGTGGCCAGGAACAACGTCTCCCAACGTTCGTTTGCAGGGTGCAATCATGAAACGACTACAATATAGAGGCATCTGAGCTCTGCACAGAATAGAGAACATAAAATGCATTTACACTGCAATGCAAGACATTTCATGGGATTACTAAATTACTGAGAAGCTCTCTCTCTCTCTCTCTCTCTCTCTCTCTCTCTCTCTCTCTGTCTCACCAACTTTGCAGGACTCATTGAAGGTTTAATTAAAAACTGAGATATTTTAAACTAACAATACAAACATTTAAAAATGCAAATGAGGCATAAACACTGTTAATAAACTTAAACTGCTATTTAAGTAGCAGTAAAACCTTGATATTGATATAATCGCGCCAAAAAAAAGACAAGACAAGATGAAACGCAGGGACACGTGCAGGATGCCAGAGGCAGCGTTTGTATGTTTAAGATCATTTACGGATTTCAAAGGAAGTCCATGTACTTGTCATGTCTGTTAACACGTGATTTGAAGCATATCATAGTCAAAGGTCAGTTCGGAAACATAAAACTTACAATTCAAACCGATAAAACAATTCAGCAAGATGTAAATAAATGATTAATCGCTGTTAAAAATCCTATTAAACACGGCTGTTTAGTCCTTTATTCAGCGTTGTTGTGGAGGTTCATGAGTGCAGCTGCGACTGCTCCCGGAAGAAACAAGAAATTACGATTTTGTGTTCCTCCTGTAACATGACAAACGTTTAAAAACAGATATAATCGATATCTGTACGTTGGAAACATGAGCCGGCAATTTTGACAGTACTCTACGGCGATATTTTACATTTGCAGAATGTGACTAAAATGCATACGTGCGACACTTTGGTTTACGTTTATCAGTGTATTTGCATTGTTTCACTAAAAACGTCTGTTTTGCTGCATACACCGTTCGTCGATACGTGCCTTTCCTAAAGATGTGTAATATTCGTTTTATACCTGATCACAACTGTGAGTGTTCTGAGGCTTAGAAACATCATCATGTGCAACTGAAATCAGTGACATGTCTGTGTAAAATACTGAAATAAAAGCACCCTTCGAACCGAAAACATCGTTTTAGTCATGTATGTATTTTAAATTAATTGTATTATAATATAATTATAATAATATAATAACGTTACATTAAAATTGCGCCCATAATAAATAACTTTAACCTGCCATGTATTGCATGATTTAGAAAATCTATTTTTCGATATAAGGATACATGTTCTGCTTGTGAAATATGCCCCTGTGAATTAAATTCGCCCAGATTCAGTCGTAGCGTCATACGTCTCTTGACGTCAGAGTGTTGTCGGCCAATCAGAGGCAGGGACGGAACAGCAGCTTGTGTTTGAAATCTTCGCGCTTAGGGTTTTGCTTTTGCTTACTATCAGCTTGAATGTTTTGTTCAAAGGTAAATAAAGAGAATTAACAACTCTCTTAATACAATAGTCAAATCATTCGTCGTGGATTCATATTGTATCATATGGTAGGTCATACGCATTTTACGGCGTTAAATTAATCTTTTGTGATTGAAATGAAAGGGGTGAACAGTTAGCTGCAGCTTTAGCACAGCGCTAGCAGATGCTGTTAACTAAAGCAAATAAAGTTTTAAACTCTCAGCCCTATCTGACATATGGTTCTGATGATATAATATAGATATAATATATTTATGATATGGTTAATGACCTTTTAGTGCGTCGTTACAATAAATTAGCACCGGGTTTCAGGGTTCGACCATGGCCTTATATTAAAATGTTTTGTATAATCTGTGCGAGACTGATATGTAACGTTAGTTTAAGGTTTAAACATAATTGTATCATTCAGATTCCCTTTCTGTTTTTGTTAGAGATTATTTTTAAAGACATCAAGTCACAATAAAAACAAACCATGCTTTGCCAGCATGGGAACCTCTTGGCATCCTAAAGTAACTGGAGAATGAGAAATAGAGGAGTCATAGGAAAATGTTCTTTCTTGAAGAATTATTTGAAATATATCTTGTTTGAAATCGCACTGTTTACAAATAATTTTCTTGTGTTGTACAGATACACAAGCAGATTTTCATTGGAAAGCTGTGAAACAAGACAATGTCGGATGGGGAGGTGTGCAGCCACGTAAAAGTGGTGGTCCGTGTCCGTCCTTTAAACGACAAAGAGAAGGATGGAAATCACAAGAAGGTTGTCCACGTAGTCGACAACCACATGCTTATATTTGATCCTAAAGAGGAAGAAGTGACATTTTTCCGTGGACAGCGGGTAGGCAACAGGGATGTGCGAAGGAGAGCCAATAAGGACCTTAAGTTTGTGTTTGACAGCGTGTTTCGGGAGGACTCTTCACAGGTGGAAGTTTTTGAGAACACCACTAAAGCAATAGTGGATGGTGTCCTAAATGGCTACAACTGCACTGGTGAGATATTTTATTTCTTTTCACTGAAACTGGAAATTACTTTCTGTGCCATGTGCTCAGCAGTGAAACCTAGATTTATCATCCAATTTTGGGCTGATTTTTTTTTTTTTGTATTGCTAGAACCTGGTGCAGAATGTGAAACTATGTCAGTAACATAAAAGTCTTAAATTATTCATTTTTTAGTACTACAAGAGCATGGCTTTTTAAGTTGACCTGTGACCGACCCCCGTCTCTCCATTTAACCATGTTAGAGGAGATTTGCATGGCTCGATGCATTTATTTATCATGCTAGTAATCTGGTCATTTATGTATTTCTCAAATGGATGCTATCACAACCTTTGCTACTATTTGATACTTCTTTAATGTGTTTGATGTCATTATGACAGCTGGTTTAGTTAATGTTTTTATTCCTAAATGCGTCTCTCTTTGTTTGGCCAGTGTTTGCTTATGGAGCTACAGGAGCAGGAAAAACACACACCATGTTGGGCACTGGTGAATCTCCGGGAGTGATGTTTCTCACTATGAAAGAACTGTTTGCTCGTATGGATCTCATTAAGGAGGACAAAGTGTTTAACATAGCTTTTTCTTATCTTGAGGTGAGGTTTCAATGTTTCATCCTGAATATAAACAGCATTGTAGATTTTATTAATGATTTTAGTTTTTTTAATTATTAACACCTGGAGGATATTTCTTTGTCCCTTGGTAATACAGTTCTAAAATTGAAGTTGGAAAAATGTTAATAAATGACTGCAATTATTTATTAACTGATTTTCAGCAGCTATAACTCCAGGCTTCGGTGTCACGTGATCCTTAAGCATTCATTCTTATATGCTGAGTTGGAACATTATTTTTATTATTAAAATTTGTGCTAATATTTATGTAAAAACTGACATACGTTTATGTCTTGATTGTGTGATGAACAAACATTTCAAAACAACAACATTTATTTCAAATAATTATATTTTTGTAACAGTGTAATAGACTTTCTTCACTTTTGTTCAATTGAATTAAATCTCGCTAAATAAAATAATCAATAAAAAAAAATCTTGCTCACCCGAAACCTTTGAACAGTATTATCTATGTAAAGCTGCACTCAGATTTATTTATTTAGCAGCATCAATGCTAATTTCACCCAAAAATTGAATATTTCAGCTTCAATTTTTCAAGTACCTTTTTAATGAGGGGGGAAAAACTACTGAGTGCATCTTACAAAAAAATTGTATTTTTGTGTTGGCTCTGGCTTATTGTACCTGAAACAGTGCGAGTTAGTCAGCCCTTTTGTGTTTTGTCCAATGGGTTTGTGCACTTTCCTTGAACAGGTTTATAATGAGCAGATTCGGGATTTGCTAACTAACTCTGGTCCATTAGCGGTGAGAGAGGACGGTTCCAACGGAGTTGTTGTTCAAGGACTCACCCTGCACCAGGTGAAGTCAATCTGCGTGTGTCGTCTGTGCATTTTCTGTGACCTTCATTTACCTCACTATAGTCCACAAAGAATTGTCATTGATTTGCCTGGTCTGATAGTGCGTGTGTGTTATACTTTGTAGCCCAAATCTGCAGAGCACATCCTAGAAGCTCTTGATTATGGTAACAGAAACAGGACGCAGCACCCCACTGACATGAACGCCACGTCTTCCCGCTCCCATGCCGTATTCCAGGTAATAGGCTTCTCTAAATCTCGCCTCTTTTCTGTGTAACTACCACATCCGTGTGTTTTTTTGCCGCTAGGCTTCATTCAGTGTGCGGTCGCTCCCGTGGGGTTTGAGCAACTTTACATTAATCCTCTTGTTTAGATATTGAGTGTGCGCTGCCAGTTGATGTGCGTGAATGGACAATTTCCAGGAATTTTTGTGTTTCCTAGAAGGTTTGATGAGGCGATAATAAATCAAGCTGTTTGGCTATTTATTTCATTTCAAGATTCTAAAATCTAGTTTGTTTTAAAAAGCAATGAAGCTTTAATCTTCTCGTCATCTAGCTTGATCTGGATGTTTCGGAGTTAACCGCACAGTTCAAACCGGTGTCAGCTGGCTTATAAAGTTGTCAGGCAAAAATATAAATATTCAATCCGACGAAGATGTTCTCATGCCATCTTTTTTCTTCAGATCTACTTGAGGCAGCAAGATAAGACAGCCAGTCTCAATCCAAATGTTCGTGTGGCCAAGATGAGCTTAATCGACCTGGCCGGCTCAGAAAGGGCCAGCGCAACCAATGCCAAAGGGGCTCGTCTCAGAGAGGGGGCCAACATCAACCGCTCCCTCCTCGCCCTGGGGAATGTCATCAACACGCTTGCCAACCCCAAAGTAGGTCTACACCTTCTTTTAAGATTGAGGGATTACCCAGATTTTGTTGAAAAGAGATCTGCTTTATTATTTCGGATTTAAATTTGATGTTGCAAACGTTGATGGAATGCGTAAACTTCCAGTTAGGAAAGAGTTGTTCGAATTTTCTTGTGATTTTTAAATCTTTTAATCTAAAGGCTAAACACCAAGAAGAATAAGTATATTAGTGTTCACGTCAATGCATGGCAATATTGTTTTTTTATTAGCCACTCTGCGGTTATATCGTCTGCCACTGGTGCATGTCAATCGTCAGCTGGGACGTCCTTGTTTTATGGAATTAGAACAGTTATTTAAACTTTTTTCATTTGATTAATTGAGAAAATTGTCTTTGTTTTATAAATCTAATATAAAAAAAATATGACGAATTCTCTTTTTGGTAAAATTGGAAATGCTCACATTATTGAAACCATAATATAATAAATGTATATTAAAAACCTTGCAAGCACATAACCTTAAGCATAAAGACTATATGCTCATGGCCTTTAAAATATTTAATATAATTTTCCACATGCTTGTTTTCTGTTGAATCTTGCTCTGTGGCTTTTGCCAGTTTTCATTATGAATTTTCTAGCAATAATACGTTTGTACTGCTGCTTTGTGACCATTGCATTTGTTATAGTACGTTGATAACAAATTTGTCATTCAATATTCTTGACAATTACTCAATTTTTTATTAGTGTGTCAGAGAGTATGCTACTTTTTAGCTTTGTTTAACACTAATGCATGGAAAAGGTATGGGTATTCTGTGCGGGTCTACCACAAAACCAATTACCTGCAATCCTGCTGTATTGTAAACAAATGTATTTACTGGATCACTATTACTTATCTTCACTTTAGCCTTTGTTGGTCTTTATCCAGTCTGGGTCAGCTGGGTTCATACTGTGCTGTGGCACATTTGCTCTGATGGTATTAGCCTTCCTCTCTCTTCTTTGCTTTTGGGACAAACCCAAAGGCTCCGCTGGCTCTGTGGTTCAGGGACTGATGCTATCAGAATCAGGAAACCTACAACTCAGACTCTGTTGTGTACACTTATCCCTTTCCTCAGGGCTGTTTTGTGTGTGTGTGTGTCCGACTCATGCAGTAGTACTGATTCCAGTACGCCTCCACCAGAGACACTGTGTGGAATTGTATCCAGATTTTCCGTCTCAGAGACGGTTTGAGGGTAATTTACCACCCAATCCTATTAGCCCGTGACGGATATAGAATGTAGTCTTAGAAAATGGCTGTTAAATCTGCCTTGCGGTGTTTGTTTTGTGCCATAAGCTATTATAAACCATTCTTTAATTATTTTTGGATGTTAGGTGGGAATAAGCTGCCTAGTTTGTCTCAGATCCTAACCCTCATTGGTTATGAAAAACCACTGAATGCATGTCTGCTTTTCGAAATTGATTTTCAAATGACTTCTACACTACAGGGCAATTTAAGAGTCTAGCCTGTCAATACGGTTCAAAAGTTTGAAAGTATTTAATACTTTTACTCATTACGTTTGCAGCAATTTTCAATGCCTTTAATATTTATCAAAGAATTCTGAAAAAAAATGCTTTCCTCAAAACAATATTAAGCAACATAACATTGATTAATAAGAACTTTTTTTGAGCACCAAATCAGCATATTACAATGATTGCTGAAAAAATGTATCAAATAAATGCCACTTCGGTAAGCAAGAGACTCAAAAACATAAAAATATATACATTTTGAAAAGTCCTAAATTTGACACTGCATTGTCCATACAACAGCAGACCAAGAGGATCCAATACTGTACGGGTAACAGGTCAGTTTCTTCCTCTAACTAGTATTATCCTTCAGTAATTCCTGTAACCATAGTGACACGCAACATCAATAAATATCAAGATTTTGTGTTGCATTTTTATGGATTTAATTCTAAACACTTTTATGCAGCTTGTGCTGTTATAGACTCTTAGATGTTAAGCCAGTTTTGTTTAATTAGCTTTTCTTGTTCTCCACCTCCTAAACACTTGCACTTGTTTCCCTCTCCGGCCACGGAGCACCACCATTTTCTGGCATTTTTCATAACCTGAGAGATGCTGACAGTCCGAATACTGGCGCTAGCACAACGACGCACGTACCTTACGTGTCTACGACGCAACCAGTTGTCAACTGCATTTCAGTCCATGCAGTGCACATCAAATGAACTCTCTCTAAAAATAAGATTGTGGTGACTCAGGTCTCCAGTATATCTGGCTGAGATTGATAGAACAAGAACATCTGCAAAGGTTGTGTAGAGTCACGTGATCCTTCAGAAATCATTCTTACATGCTCATTTTGTGCATGCAAGTTATCAATCTTGAACAGTTGTTCTGCTTAATGTTGTTTTTTGTATGATCTTAAAAAAATATTGTAGTTGTTAAAAAGGCATTTATTTTGAAATAGAAATATATTATCTCTTTTGATCAACTGAATGCATCCTTGCTGAATGAAAGTGTTTTTTGTCCCCCAAACCTTTAATACATTCGAATAGCTTTATTCTGGATGATAACAAAACTACTTTCCCTCTACCCCTCAAAAATATGCGCGTATCAATAAACTGTAGCTGTTTTTTCTCAAAAGTGAAGCATTGTAGACAAGTTTACTTGTTCTAGCACGTGTCCAAGTATCTCAGTTGCAGGCTTTGTTTGTTTATTTTACTGCAGAGCAAAACAGAGTGAGACCCTTTGTAACGTTGAGGCTGTTCTGTTTTTTTGGGGGATTTTTTTTCTCCTCGTTTGCTTTGTCTGTTTTTTTTCAGCATGCAAGCTACATCTTTGTTTCGTCCCGTAGTACAGCAAAATCATAACAAGCTAGTGGCCTATAAATATGGGATTGGTCAAAAACCTCATTCATTTAAGCTATTTTGGTGCTTGATCAGTGCGGGCCCTGTTTCTGTTTATTGTCCGGAATGCATGTGCTTTTAATTTTTCTTGTAAATTGATTGTATTTGTAGTTATGATGTCATTCATTGTTTATCTGGCTCTGTTTTAGGGATTCTTTGAATTGTTTATGTGCTTTCGTGTTTGTGTTGTGTTGTCTTCTGCGGTTTTTGTATTTGCCGTTTGATGTCGAAGTGTTTCGGCTGGTGTGTGTGTGTGTGTGTGTGTGTGTGTGTGTGTGTGTGTGTGTAAGGTGAGGAGGTTTGTCCCTGTCTCTGGGCCCCTCCGCAAGCAGCTTCATAGGTATTGTTTTCATGCCATCCGCATAAATTAACCTGTCACGCAGACGGCTCTCCTTACCCATGTTCTCCTGGGAGGGCCTGAAACAGGCCACTCGCACTCTCACACACGCTGCTAACGCAGTCGTGCCAACAGAGAGAACATGCTGCCTTCAGAAATGTGAGTTTTCACAGACTAGCTAGCTATCGTGACGGTGCTGCTTGTATGTTTTTTAGGTTACGTAAGCTGTTGTTTTATCACTTAAAATGCCCGCTTTTTTTAGTGCAGTAGTTCCTGACAGAGAACAAGAAAACCACTGAAAAGTGGGCCACGGTCTTTATTTCACCCTTCTGCAAAAGAGTTTGAAGTTCCCAGCAGGCCACCGCTTGATTCAAAGCTATAATGAAAACACGAACCCGTACACAGTCCAGATGTAGGCTATAGTTTGAGACATCAGCTGGTCGAGATCAGATATACAACATTTCCAAATTTCCCTCCTCTGACTGCTGTTTTCTCCCCTGTGTTTGTTTTGGCAAATTGTGCGTGTCATTCTCCATGTATGTTAACCGTTCCACATCAGCTAAGTGGAAACTTGGCTTTGATGTTTTTTTGTGGATGCTGAGATATGGACTGCGTATCAGTCGCTAGATCCTGAGATTAATTAGACCATCAGTTTGTGAATGCTTTCTTTTGCGGGTCAAACAGGCCAGCGAGATGAAAGCCAGAGTGCCAACTGGCTGTTTGAACATGTTTAATAACGTGAAGCTGTTGAGATGACAAATCTGAAATTATTGTTAGGATGTGTTAGAAAGCCAGTCTGTATCATTGTTATTTGCTGCCCTTAATTTTTCCCTTTAAAAAAAAACAAAAACAAACAAACAACAAAAAAACGACTTAGAAATAACAACAGAAAAAAAACAGAATATAGTGGTTTCGAAAGCAAAATAGTTTTTACGTGTAAAATCTGAATTTCTTAATAATCGTACTCTGAAATGCTTGGCTTGCTGTTAATTTAAGTTTAAAATCTTGTGTTTTCTTTAAAGAAAACTGCTAAAGTAAATTGCTAAAGTATTCTTTAGCTCGCAGAAATGTTGAGTTTTGCAACGCATTCATCCGTTTTGAACAATTTCAGCATGTAAGTGAAAGTAAAAAGGGACGGTGTTTATTTGTTTCGCTTGTACCTTACGTTTTTGCTGCAAGTGGCCTTGTAATAATGTTTAGAATATTTCAGGAAAAAATCCATTTGAAATGTTTTTAAAACTGTCAAGACAAAGCTTCTCCATAAACTTGCATTTAAAAAAAAAAAAAAAAAAAAAAAAAAAAAAAAAGCTTGTCTTGGATCAGTTAGCAACGTTTTAAAGTGAAACTTGGTGGCAAATCCATTGTAAATTAAATGTAAACTCATATTAGAAATGGCCTAAAATGAATAATGGCTTTATCAGTTTAATTTTTCACCCAGTTTTTCTTGTGTGTTGTTCACATTCTTTCATGATATTCTTGAATTTGATTTTTTTCTTTGTTTTGGTTTGTTTGTTTTTTATACTCAGTGTAAGAAGACACACATTCCTTACAGAGATAGCAAGCTGACACGGCTCCTCAAAGACTCTCTCGGTGGAAACTGCCGAACTGTGATGATCGCAAACGTCAGCCCGTCCTCGCTCTCCTATGAAGATACACACAACACTCTCAAATATGCCAACCGCGCTAAGGAGATCAAATCCACTGTAAGTCCTACACACATAAGAGCAGCTTCAGCAATCCCCCGACCGACGACATGCCTCAAATCACCCATGAGTTCACCACGTACAAAGATCATATCATTATAATATAGAGTGTATTTCTGATGCTCTCTCCGTTTCAGCTGAAGAGTAACGTGATGAGTTTGGACAGTCACATTGGCCAGTATGCGGTCATCTGTGAAAAGCAGAAGGCTGAGGTAAAAATGAATCTCGTCCTTAATGTGGAACTATTTATTTACTTTGTAAATCTGGTTGGCTTCTCCTGTTAGGTGAGATGGGTCTAATCCACATGAGGCTAGCTTGCCTAATGAGAGTGTGTGTTTGCTTGCAGATTGTCATGCTGAAACAGAAACTTAAAGAGTACGAAGAGCGGAAGGTGGAGGTTCCTGCCCTTAATCCAATCCCCGTCCAGAGGAGAGCCGAATTTGAGAAGTAAGCCACACGTGCTTCTGCGTTCCGTCCAGAAGTGTGCACTCATGCGACACAGAAAACTCTATTTGCAGGCACCAGCATGCATCTTGAGACCTGTGTTTTTGTTTGTTTAGATGTTGTTTATTTTATGCCATGTGTGATGTGCACCTCTTTAACGCTGTCCTTTGAAACTTTGAATACACCTCAATTATTCATGAGTAAGAGTACACAGGACAAAGCCAGACACCATCGCAGGTGGAGGTCTCCTTACCTCTGCATTTTTCATCAGGCCCAGTGGAGAGTGGAGACTTGTGCTTTGTGTTTTCCTCCATTTCTTTAATTTTTCACGTTCGTTTGGGTTTTTTTTTTTTCGTCCCCTTTTCCTTTTTTTTCGGTTTGTTGCTTGTTTTGGACTGGATATGTATCACAGTTTTGCAACACATCCCACCGCCCCACCCCTCAGACTCCAGTTTCAGTCATTTTGTGTGTGTGTGTGTGTGTGTGTGTGGTTATCGTCAGCAAAAAACGCCGCAGCATCCGTAGATGGGAGGGAGAAAATGAAGGGCAGGCGGAGGGAGGAGAGAAAGAGGGAAAATAGCAAGGGTGGGAGGGACAGAGAGGGGAAGGAGGAGGGGGAAAAGCTGAATGAGTCTCACTCCTACGTGTTTCATTCACCAGCATCAGAATTCACAACTTGCTGAGAGAGAGGGGGGGGGGAGAGGTGCTTAGCGGCGCGCTCCTACCCGCATTAATAATGCAGAAGTCTGGCAGTGTCGGCGCTGCACCAACATTATGGCCCCAAATACAGCCTCTGCACTCTCTCTCAATGGACTTTTTTTTTTTTTTTTTTTTTTTTTAAATCAAAACTAATACTGCCTACACACAGTTCAGGTGATATCTTAAAGCGTTCATTGAGGAGCCGTACGCAGCGTTGCAGTATTGAAGGCTCTTGGTGAAGAATGTGTTTGAATGAGAGCATGATGGCCTTTAGCACTTACCTATATTAAACAGAAGAAAAGGGTGCAGTAAGGTGAAATATATTCTCTGTTATTATAGGATGCATTCACAGCCAACTGTCGGGTATGCTTCATGTTTTTCTCAATGCGACTTTCACTACCATTCAAAAGTTTGAGGTTGTTAAGAATTCTGTTTTCAGTTAACCAAGGCTGTATTTATTTATTGACTATAAACAAAGCATTTCTAGAATATTTAGAAATATAATTGTATAACTATGCACGTTCATTTTTATTAACCGATTTTTGAGTCCATTTTTTTTATTATTTTGTAGGGACTGTTTTGAACTATTTTATTTAAACCCTGATATTCAATTTAATTCTATTGTTTTTCTTTGTTTTTTGTTGTGTTTGAGTATGATGAGGACATTGACAAAAAGGTGCAGCGAGAGAGGACTTTGTCTTTGACATGACCCAGGCTGCTCTCGAACCCGGCTCCCTATGAGAACATGACCTCCTATAGGTCAGGAGCAGTGCAATGCTCTCAGTGCCTTAGTTGATACCTTTTTTATTTGTATGATTTCTACAGATAATATAAAGAGAATAGGGAATCATAGTGAAGTGCGGCCTTTGTATCCTGGATCGTATGCATTAACTACTATTCAGCTTCTGTAACGCAGCACTTGAGAGGAAAAGTGAGAGTGGCATCCATTGAATAAAGACAATAACTCAATGCCTTTTGTGTTTTGCAGGATGTCTGAGTCTTTGCGCAGCGTATTTGCGGCACGGCTGCAGGTCCGTAAAGAGCATCTGGACATCGAGAAGCAGCTGAATGAAAGCAGGCTGACTATGAGACACAGGGAGCTGTGGCATCAGCAGAGTCTGATCTTCTTCCCCGACAGCAGGGCCGAGAAGGTAGAAACACTGATTCATACACGCACAAGAATGTTTCAAACTCAGTGTTTTGAATTATTTATTTTATTGGTTTTAGGTAGGAAATTATTTTGTTCAACTAATAGTACTAGGCTGCTGATGATGTAATGTTAGAACACACAAAAAAGCTAAAGATTATTTGGGGGAAAAAAAGCTTTAGAGCTTCCTGAGCTCCTAATATGCCTATTAGAATGATTTCTGAAGCATCGCGAGACACTATAGATTGTCATTTCTTCAAGTGGTAGCCATTACTACACTTAAAATAAAATCAAAATAATGATTAAAAATGATAAAATCAAATAAATGCAAACATGGTGAAAATAACAGATTTCTTTCAAAAGCATTTAAAAATCTTACCAACACCAAAGTGTTTGATGCTGTGTTTGGTATTATAAATAATAAAAATATCCTCTAGCTAAGCTCATTTCCCCCACCCCTTATTTAATGGTTTTCTGTAAATAACGAGCAACTGAAAAAGTTACAGAAATGCATTGTTCAGTATCTGTGTGTGTAAATCCTGATTTAGTCATTGTTTGTTTTAGGCCACCTGTAAGTATGAGCGTAAACTGGCCTCCCTAAAGTCTCATCAGGAGCATTTGCAAAAACGCTTGATGGAGAGTGAAAAGCACTTCCAGGAGAATGAAGGATGGCTCCACCGCCTCGAAAACGAGATGAAGCTGCTTGGACACGAAGGATATTCTCCAGAGGTCAGGGCTTGGTCACTTTAACTTCAAATTAGGGCTGCATGGGCAGTATACATGTGATGCTCAACCAGTAAACCTTATGCTATACTGTAGACTGCACTGTTGATTGTAATTACAGCAATTTAATTCAGACTTCGCTTGCATTCATGTAGGGGGCTATTCACCCAGTCCAGAGGTAAAAATGTCAAAGCCAAACTGTTGGAATAGGAAAAAAAGAGCAAGGTCTAGGGAGTTCTTTGTTTTTAGTTTTTTTACTTTGATAAAGTACTTTGTTCAATTTAAACTGCTTTGCACTGATGGCCAGATTTATCGGCTGTCTGTTTTGATTATTCTTACCTTGAGTTTCATCACCAATTAAAATATACAATCAAATAAGATAAAAGGCGATTTTTTTTTTTTTTTAAAAGGTCCCAAATTGTACACCTTTGTTAGGTATTGATGTCTGACTGAAAAACTGATAACAGCTGTGGTTAAACGAGGACTGAACATAAACGATCATCAAAAATGCTTGTACACTACTTATCAGAAAAGGTTCAATAACGAATTGCCTTTTGTTGTTATGGGCGCGTCTGAAGTTTTATTTGCCGTTTATGAAATAATGTCTGTGTGCATATGTGTCCAACAACAAACTGACGATTTCTATATAATGCATTGTTGTGATTTAGCAGGACTAGCGACTAGTTGTAGCTGGAATAATAACGTAGCTGTAAAAATAGTTGCCGGCTGAAACTGAAATGTGCACATCGTCATCATGACTAGATAGACACCGAGTTTGTCTTGACTATACCTGTTAGATGTGATTCACCTCATAGTAACTATCCTGTCAGATCCTTGGAGAAAGCGCACAGGTTGGACGATCTGGTTTCTTCTAGTCAAAATTTTCGACATGTTTCTGTGTTGTTGGTGCTCAGCAATAGGCTTGTTTGAGATGCGCCTAGCCTCGCCTGAAATGGAAACTAGAGTAAGTGGAGGAGTGAAATAAACGCAGTCAAGGCGGACAGATCTGCTTTCTCGTGCAACAGATGCATATCACGCTCGCGCTGTGCTGTGCTGCTGATAAACGTGATATTATTTCAGTTCTGTTGCTTTAATACGAATACAAATATGGTGAACAAGACGCTCAAAGCGCACGCTATTTAATTCCATACGAGATGTAGTTATCGTTCATTTCTACTTTAATACAAACATTTGGGGGGTTTTTATAGAAATTGCAACAATTGTATATATTGCACAGAGATTTCATAGTGTTTGGAAATATGCATGCATATTTTAAACGCATAATCGCATGAAATCCAAAAAAAAAACAACTTTAAGAACGCAGCATCACTGCTGTCTGAACCAATGATCAATGAGGCGGTGCTCGGGTGATGACTAAGGCCTGTGAGTTTATCGGACGCCACATTTTTATGGAAGACACAACGGCTCGTGAAAAATCACAGCTGCTTTATGCAAGCTGTGTGCAGTTTATTATGGATTGACCATTTTGAAGCTTATGTTAGTTACGAAGCCCTCAGACGTCCCTTGCCTTTGAAAAAAGCCACGAAATTTCAGATTTGACAATATGGGACCTTTAAGATTTTAAAGAAATCACTAGACTCTTGGAATATAGGCAGTGCTTCATATTTATGTAATATATAAACCATTGTGAGTTTGAATTTGCTGCAAAAATAGCTGTATTGTATATCGTGATATAAGAATTTGTCATACCGCCTACCCCTGCAACAGATCTATGTTGTTTTTTGTCCTTCAGCTTATCGTGATATTTCTTTATTTGAGGGCTCATTTCAGTCGTGGACAGCCTTGGCCTGTTATCCTTTTCGAAATGCCATTATTGAATGTTTTCATGTTTTCTACCCGAGCATTGAAGCTCTAGGGTGCCAGTCTGCAGTGTTGTGATGTCTGAGGCAGACATGATCCTCAGAGGCCCTGAATAGCAGAGCTCCTCTTCAGCTCATCAGACTTAAAGAGGGCTAGTGTTATCTTTTGGATGAACCGGCATAAATTGCAGCTCTATATCGTCATGCACCTGAGCATTATGTTAATTTGGCAGTGACGTTTTTCTGAAGCAATTGAGATATTTTTCAGCCATGCATGCTGTTAATCAGACTGCATGTAGGAGGCAAACATTCATCAACCGGCTATAAAAACATGCAAAAATCACCATTTGTCAGTGGTTTTCGTGGAAAAATGTCTTTGTTTTTGCCATCATTTGTGGCCCTGTGATAGACAGTGTGACCATTTTTGTGTCTCTCTCACCCGCTCTTTTAGCTCCTCTCTCCGTTTCCCCACCGGAGGATGTCTTAATAAAAGAAAAATCAATGCTTTTCCTTCATCACTCCCTACAGCTGCTTACCTAAATCCACACCTCTTTTCTCGCTCTCTTTTTGCTCTCCTGTTTTTTTTTCTTTTCCTGGAAGTAGAACGGAGTAGTGACGCACCCGCCCATCAAATGTTCTGTGCTGTGCTGTTTTGCGTTTTCTTGCGTCAGAGGGGGTAGAAGACTCCTCAGAAGGTGCATTTTCAGTGAGACAGAAAGAAAACAAGGAGCTAGACTAAAAACAACATCTAAAGCTGTTTCATCATTTTTGTAGTGTCTTGCCTATGTTGCGTTTCTCATTATAGCGCATAGATGAGATGGTTTAATCTCGTCATTCTCCTCTTCACCCAGAAAGCCACGGGTCTCACTCCTGAGATTGATCTGGTGTAAAATACAGCCTCTTATAGAAAGGCTGTCCCTGCTTTATGCTATCTGCATAATTTGCGTTCACAATGAAATATTTTTTATTTGAATGCATGATTTTTGGGATTTCGGAGTTGACCTTTGTACTTTTCTGTACTTGTCTTTAGAGTGCATAAGCATCTCTGATTTTAAACTTGCGTAGCAAAATTAGATTTTGATAGGTTTTTGTTTTTTTCAAGAAAGTTTAAATTATTTCAATGAATTCATAACTGTTTTAAAGATTTGTTAGCATCCTCACTCAAAAATCTACATTTTTCATTTATTATAATTGACATATTTTTCAGCCATGCATGCTGTTAGGCAGACTGCATGTAGAACATTCATCAACCAAATATAAATTATAATAATAAAATAATAATAATTATATTAATATTTAAGTAATATTAAAAATGATCCTTGCTCTTTTAACTGTTAGAATGGGAGTAGGTGTGTATTTTTGTTCAACAGTTCAAAATTATGGCTACAAGTAGACGTGGGCTAATTCAAATTTTTGGGTGAACTAACCCTTTAACTACATTTTAATCCTAACTGTTTGTTCTATTGAATGTATGTTGTTGATAATAAGTTGTTGATTTAAAATCATGGGGATGTGAATGGAGCTACTGGTTGCTTCAGTTATTGTTGCATTTTTTCTTTGTGTTTCTGCATACAGGAGCTGAAAAGGGAACTGCAGTGCCATCAGCTGCAGCTGCAGATCACTGACCTTCAGCAACACATCAAGCACATGAGCCACCTCATCAGTGTTCAAGACCAGGAAAACACTCACACGCACAAGTATGAGTCAACACTCGTAGAGGTTTTGCACCGGGGTTTCATAATTTTGAGCTTAGTCACCCAGAACCTGCGTTTGTGGGAAACCATGCATTCTTTTATATGTTCTGCAAGGTTCTATGTAGACATTCCTTGCTATTCAGATTAATTTGACATTTGCCATGTAAATGCCTCCATCTGTATTATTCAACTATACCACACTTGCTCTCCACCTGTCCTGTCAGGTTGGTGAACGCCCTGCTGTCCACCTGCCGTCGACAGCACCTGGCGTTGAAGGCCACAAACATTGCTACAGATGACGCTGAGTGGGAGGAGCTAGAGCGGCTGGTGCATAGAGAGAGGGGTGTGGTCTGGGCAGACCAGGAGAAAGCAGAAGACGGGGATGATGGTGGCACAGGAAGCACTCATTTACAGCCCATCCTCTCTTTCTCGCACCTCGTGTCTCACCAGAGCACGCCATGTAGTGAGTGAAATCTTGATAAAACAGTCAATCTTCTTTTTCTCTCTGAAGTAAAACATCTCATATTTAAGGCATAGTCTGTCTTGACTAGGTCATAGTCTGACCCTTGTTTTCAATGTAAATTGTTCATAAATATCAAGCAGCAAAACTTTTTTTTTGAGAAATATTTACGTGAGAAATGTTCAAGGACCAAATCGCCATTTATTTCTAAAGGATGATGTAACACTGAATAATAATATAATAATAATATTTTAAATAATTTTTTTTGTGTTTTATTCATTTTGGGATATTTTTTAAAACTATTATACTTTTTATTTTATTTGAAATGCTGTTTATGTTTCCTGTTTTGGGGCTAATCTCCACTGCTAAGGAAATAATCCAAAAGTAATTGTCAGTAAACTTCCTGCTTCCAAGATGAGCCATCTCATTTGTGTCACGCAGCCACCTCCGTAGTGATCTCATTTTATGTCCGCCTTGTGATTTACTGTTTTCCGTGTCAATGTAATGTGATCTGCATTGTGTGAACGTTGACAGATGTATGTGTCTTGATTTAAGACGTGTTTAGTTCCCGTGTGATGTATACGCTGGACTGAATAGGAAGGACCAGCACGAATGAATAACAATGCGTTCTCTTCACTCAGGCTCAGAGAAACACACACGTCGAACCTCACAGCGTCTCAGACCAACACACTTATCTAAAGGTAAACTCATCTCTGTCTCTCTCTCCCCTCACCCCCCCCCCAATGTCTGCTTCAACATATTCTGCTTAAGTCATCAATCCAGCTGCCCGAATCTGTCACCTTGCTCATGTGTGTTGCACAGTTGTGAAGGCTCAGCTAGACCGTTCAGGCTTTGTAAACTAGCTTTGTTTACAATAGTCCCCTTTCAATGCATCAATCATTTATCCTTCTCCATGTAAGCATCAAAATAAAATAGTGCTTCATTAAGAGTCAAGTCATGTCACATGCCTTAAATAAATAAGCATAACCGAAATATAATTATGGTAATATCTTTATTTTAGCTTAGAAACTTGTTTGACATTCTCCATGCTGACTGAATGAAATACAAAAACAAGCTTTTCTCAGGATGGAGGGAATCGAGGGGTGGGAGAAAGGGGAAAAGGAAGAGAGGAAAGCTTGGGGAAATTGAAGGAGTGGTGAGTTATTGCTCAGTAAATGGAGAGTAATGATATTTGCTGCGGAACAGGTGTTCCTCATTTGATTGAGACACGCTGTGGGAAATACACACATTTCAGGAAAATACAGAGACCTGCAAAGAAGAAAAAGAGGGAAGTGAGGGGAAACAGACGGATAGTGTTAAGAATTATGGTTGGAAAAAAATATATTGTAAACTACTGCACTGATAGTGTTGGAATATTTTGCATTGTCGAGCATAGTATTCATTATAAACAAATTTACTATGTCTATAATTCCTCATTTTTTTGACAAAGTCGTTGGGGTGTTTCTGTTGTTTATTTTTAACCCCCACACACACACACACACACGTCCAATGATTGTTTAAATCTGAATGATTAATTTCAAACACCATATGGGATTTGACTAGGTCAGGACAGTATAAAAGTTCGTTTTCAGTGGAAGCAAATGGAGCTTTTCAAAAATGATGAATGATGATTTGTTTGCTGCCTGAAAAGAAACATAAAATGTAATGCATATTTCACACAGAAATGGCGTTCAGGTTATTATCACTCCACTGGGGGACAAAAAAAAAAAAAAAAAAAACATTTACAAGTTTTCAGGCTGTTCTACTGAGCTATTGTAAGGACAAACTAGTGCCTGGCTCTACAAGATCTCATTTTAGCCACTCACAAAATAAATGCAATATTCATGACCCCTAGATTCCTTTTTTGTTGTTGTTGTTATAATATAGAATTTACAGTATTCCTTTTAGGCAGATTTCAGTTGACACATATTTTCTGTTAATTTCTATGTGTTTGTGTAACTGCTCCGTCCTGTTATTCACTTATTTATATTTTTTTTTTGTAAATGCAATGCAACATGTTCCAAATTACATTTGCCGGTGCTTTTTTTTTTTTTTTTTTTTATATATAAAGAGATGCTTATTTTCAAGGTTCACGATGTCCAACAAGTCCTGCTTGCATTCATGCAGCAGAAAATAAGAGCCGTGTTCAGGTCGCCCTGCTCTGCGTTCCCTACTTAAAGACAATAGAGATGGAGCCCTGTCTGCAGGAACTGAAAGAGATACAGAGATTCAAAGAGAGGGTTATGAATGAACCTCCGCCCCACCCCCACCAGCGACGTGCTTCATGACGATACCGTCGCTGCACTCGTGCTCAAGTGCTCGGCGGAGAGAGGGAGCGAGAGCGTGAAAGGGTGGAAAATAGTGATGGAATAGAGGACAGAAGCAGGAGGGGTCACGTGTCAACGCGCACGAGACTGCCGCTCCTGCCTCTCAGACTTTCTTTCCATCCTCCTTCCTCTCATCGCTTTTACTCTTGTCTTTCGCGGTTCTGCACGGTTTCGTCTGTGCGCTGCTTATTTTTTTAAATCAATCATTCTTTGCATCTCCATTGTCTGTCTCTCCTCTTCACCTCGCCATCTACGTCTAGCCTCTCGGTAGCGCCGACCCTCCGCCCTTCCGAATTTCATTCATAAAATCATTGCTCGGTGCGGGGAAGGGGAGCTATTACATATAGTATGAAACGCTCCTGGATTGGGCGAGGACGATTCTGCAATAAAAAGAGAGCAAGCAATGAGAGAGTGAGAGCCAGGCGACCCTAATCCGCAGTGGCTTCCTCCAGAAATAGCGCCTCATGCATGTTTTAATCCCACCAGCCAAAAATACGCCACCCAGAGCACTCTGCCACCAATTACTGATCGCACCTATTCCTCTGCCTCCGCTCTGGGCCATACATCACTGTCTGCCGCCCATCCTCTCTCTGTTGTTGTTTTTTTTTTTTTCTCCTTTGCTTCGTCACCTGATCACCCTGCGCCTCTCAAATGAAGTTATATCGCCTGCGCTTTGCAGCTGCCGGCGTCGAGAGGCCGTCGAAGGAAAGCGCAGTCGCTCTAACTTTCACAAGAGGCATTTTTCAGCTCTCAAACTTTCTTTTGCTAAAAAAGCGAGTATAGTTAGTCATTAACAGGATGTCAGGTCCTCTCCCATGCAATCCAGATTTCTGAGAATCAGCACTGACTCAGAGAGAAGGAGAGATGGCTGTGTGTCAACAGTTTAACCAGCAGGAGCTCTGAAGCATCGCGATTGGTCAAGAACGGCTAAGATGCAGCCGCAGTGTCTCTCTCTCCCTCACTTTTCTGCATCGTGTGAGTCAGTGTGCGGCCAGACTGCGACGTGCTCCGGCATACTCCGCCACTCAATATCCAACGTCAGACCCCTCCAACAGCTTCCTGGAGCCTCCCTTGCCTTCCTCTCCCACTCACACACACCCACCGGCACACACATACATGTACTGTCTGTCTTGACGGCGCAAAAAAACCTGCTCATGAAGGCTCACATGACAGGCGTGGATAAATTATTCACTGTTGTGTGAGTAAATAATGTTTGTGTGCTTTCATCAGTAATGAAAATTTTGCGCGCGTGTGAGTGAGAGCTAGATGTGTTCAGGAATGTGCCTCACAAATCAGATCAACAACACTGAGTAATATTATAATATGCCAGTTACTTGTGTTGGACAGAATTCATTCAAACGTTAATGGCCACAGTACTTTCTACTCTGGCCAACACTTTGAAATCTACTTTTATGTTTGTAAAATAAAAGGGATAGTTCGCCCACAAATTAAAGTTAGGTCATCATTTACTGACCCTGACGTAGCTTCAAACCTATATGAATTTCTTTGTTCTTCACAAAGGAAGATTTTGTTTTTTGGGTCACCATTGACCTCCATAGTAGGAAGAAAATACTATGGAAGTGACCCGAAACAGTCTGGTTACAGACTTTTTTCAAAAATCTTGCTTTGTGTTTTTTGGGTGAAGTATTTCTTTAACATTTTTGATCATAATGTTGTTGACTTTTGCTTTGATTGGAAAGCGATCAGTATATCTGTTTTTGTTTGTATGTTTAATTTATCAAAATGAAGAACATTAGACGTCTTTTCCATTTGGTGACGTGCTGCTTTTTTTTCTTTTAGGCTGTAGCCCTAAACTTCAGGATGGAAATGTTGAATGTCCTCTTAAAAAACCAATCAGGAGGAAGCTGTCTGTGTCTCCTGCAAACCCAGATGAGGAAGGGCCCAATCCTGTGCTGTCCCATTACCCCCCTGCCGTTCAGGAGGTCTTAAAACAGGAGGGCATGTTCCCGCTGCAGTACACTCCTGAGGGGCAGCCGCACACCTCCATCAGCTTTGATCCAAACTCCACTATCGACATTGGTCGCAACGAGGACCCATCAGGTGGTAACGCCACCATCATCCTATCACCTGAGCCCACTGTTAACCCATCGCTTCGGACACTTCGTGCTAACAACGGAAATGATCCAGCTAAAAGGTACAAGTCGCTGTGAAAACAGTATAATTTGCATTGATAAGTTGAACTAGGTGGTTCTGTTTTGGCTGATGTGAATGAATTTCTTTGCAATTGGCTTCTAGGTTGGAGATCCCATCGCTATTAGACCTGCGAAAATCCAAGCCGTCCTACATGGCCATGACCTCAGCCGCTCAGGTCAAGCGCAAGTTCAACTGGTGTGTGTTTATTAGGGGCCTCGTTGACATTTTGCGCTCTTGGTGTTTTCCCAAAAGCTCACTTTGTGTCTCTTTGCATCAGTTCAAGCGTTGGGAAAGAAGACAGTTCTCAGGCAGCATCAGCGGCACCCAAGCGCATAAAGAGAGATCTCTGCGAGGCGTCTAAACCACTGCGAATCCGACGCTTTGGAGGTTAGTATGCTGTTCTTGCTGAAAAATTACAGTTACCCTCTATGGGCATTCCATTTGTATCTTGGAAGTGGAACATAAGCGTCTCTTATTATATTCCATTTATGAAGTCCTCACATAATCCATTATGTTTGGTAAAGTATTGTAATAGTGTAATGGGCGGGCCGGCTGACAGCTGTGAAAAAATGTCAGGCGCACAGCCAGAAGCTCACAATCTCCTCCTCCCACTCCCAGCGCTTTCTTTCTCTTAGTAATATAACGCCACAAGTTGGCTGAATTTACCCCAGTTTTATAAAGTAATAAGCCACTAGAGGCTGTGCATTACAGTGGTTTTTCCAGTGTTTGTAAGGTGTTGTTTGGCATGACTGCTTTTATTAAATTAAATGACCGCAGAATTATTGTTTAAAAGGTTGAGGGAAGAATTTTAAATAAAATGTAAAAAAGGTTATGTGCATATATTTCATAATATTGTGAAATAATTGCTATATAAAAGGGGCTAAAGGCCCTGAAGGTCTTAAGGACCCTCTTGAAATTGGTCGATTTAATTAAAATGGCATTTATTTCTGTGACGCAAAGCTCATCACTATTCCAATATGCTTCTTTCACAAGAAAAAAAAATCTTATCAGTATTTTACGGCAGTCGGTTATGATTTCTTCTAATGTTTTATTCCTTCTCTGTTCTCTTCCACCACATCTAGTTTCATCAGAGAATGAGCCAAGCCGTAGAGTAGTACGGAGTGTGTCTGAGGGAAACCTCCATCAGCTTGACCAGCGTAAAACCAAGTTGAGCTCAATGAGGCCTGCTGCACTCTTTAAAAAAGTCACCAAGAGGATGTGAGAGTCTTCTATTTGCTATTAAAGGCGCAGTTCTTTCATTCACTGGCTTCACACACTTCCTTCTCATTAGATTTGATGTAGAAAACATGTAAAAAGGTGTTGATGTTTTTTTTTTTATTATTATTATCATTATTGCAGGAGCGGGTATTTGGGCTTAAATATTTCAAAAAAACTAGATTTTTTTTCTTTTTTAATGCGAATGTTTTAAAATATGTATGTTCATAGAAAACTTCTCCAGCCTAATATGAAGCTCTCAATAAAGTATTAATTGATGTTCAGATCTTTTTAAACCATTTTTCACCCCTTTTTAAATGTTTTACTTAAAATATCGCTCCATTTAGAGATTTTCTGGTCAACAGTTTCTATTTCATGATTGATTAAAAAGAAATATCAGTTGAGAGATTATAACCTTATGTGTGTTGATTTTTTTTTTTTTTTTTTTTTTTTTTCTCCATTATTCTCACATTCACAAACTTGAACAGTTCAATAAATTAGTCAAACATTTGGCCTCCTGATTACAATATAGCAGATAATTTCACTGAAACTTTTGTGGCTGTTGGCCTAGTAACTAACAGCTTTAAAGGTGCTTTATTTGATATTTCAGGGGCATTTACAGCTAATATTACTGACATTTTGCTTCATAACTTTTTTAATTGCAGCCACAGAGCAAAACCTATTAGTTCAGTCTAATTAACCACATTCTCTGCAGATTTTTCATGCATCTTCACCTCGTCTTGCAATGCAGTTCAGTCATCTTGTTTCTTGCTGATTTGTAGTCTCTGTAGTGTGTTCAGAGCTTATGGGTTCAGCCCACAGAGGGGGGCAAAAAAGGGAGTCTGGAGACTGGCGCTCTGAGCTTCATCTCGGTCCATTTCCTGCATGCCATCTGTCTGAACCAAAAGAAAATTGAGCCTCCCGTCAGGAGTCTGGCCCGTTTAGTGTTCAAACTCTTTAACATAATCAACAATACGACGAACTTCCCTAGAAATGCTTGTAATCTTCATCAACCAGAACAGGATTCGGTGCGAATGCTTTGGTTTATCCGCGTCAGTCCTTGCTCTAAGAATGATGAAACCACAACTGTCTGCCGTCTAATTTTTGAATGATATTTTTTGGTTTGCAAGACAATCGCTCGTGCTGCGAATGGCTGTGCTGGTTCTAACATCATGCCTAAGGAATTAACAGTAATCAATTCTGTTAATGAGGCTATTATTAACAGATAATTATGTAACACGCCTACAGGCAGATGTACTGGGCTCATGGCATCCAGAGCAGCACATCCATAAAGTTCTGCCTGTTTGGCCCTCTATTGGTATAGAAAAATAAATATCACATCAATGTGATCAAATACCTCATTATATTGTTTGACTAAATAAGACATTTTAATTTGACTTGACGATAACAATATATTGCAGGCTTATTTTGAATAGACAGATAATATATTTGAACTTTTTTAAAAATCTGAACATAGTTACATAATTGGAAAATGAATTACATAATAGTCACTTTGCTTACTGTACACTTTTCTGTCCGGCTTATCTGTGCTGTAGTGTCACATTGATTTATGTTTTAGACCGTTTCAGTTATGAAAGGCAGATTAATCTTGACGTGGTGAGGGGAAAAAAGGGAGGATCTTTCCCTTAAGCATACTTTAGATATTTCATGCTTATTGTATTTGCTAAGTTGTTTCATGTTTTGTATGTGCGCCTGGCTGTTCTGCAGAGGGGAATGAAACTTAATAGCTTTATAGAATAACGGAGCAATAATGAAGCGACGCAAGCAGCACCCAAACACATGAGAAAGTCATCTGGGTTGAAGCTGACGGTCCTGGCAGCACCCTTCTCAACACCTGGAAAGTTAGTACAGTTACGCTTTACTGCTCTCTAGACTGTTCTCATGCATTTTGGATGTGACATAATCCAATTTAGAAATTCTTCACATAATGCATTGTTTGTTAAAATAGTCTAGTGGTGTAATGGGTGGACCACCTGACAGCTGTGAAGCAATGAGCCAAAACCACATGATCCTCTCTCTCTCTCTCTCTCTCTCTCTCTCTCTGTGTCTGTCTCTCTCTCTCTGTGTCTGTCTCTCTCTCTCTGTGTGTCTCTCTCTCTCTCTGTGTCTCTCTCTGTCTCTCTCTCTGTCTCTCTCTCTCTCTCTCTCTCTCTCTCTCTCTCTCTGTCTCTGTCTCTCTCTCTCTCTCTCTCTCTCTCTCTCTCTCTCTCTCTCTCTCTCTCTCTCTCTCTCTCTCTCTCTCTCTCTCTCTCTCTCTCTCTCTCTCTCTCTCTCTCTCTCTCTCTCTCTCTCTCTCTCTCTCTCTCTCTCTCTCTCTCTCTCTCTCATATAATGGTAGAATGAAACCTCTTTAGATTTAGCAGTTGGTCAAAATTTTCTGCCAAATCTTTACTGTGTTTTCTCTTTGACAACACAGAATAAGCTAGGCCTCTCTCTGTTGAACCACATGTCCAAGTGAGGATCCAGAACTCAACCTATAGAAGGTGTGCAACTACTTTCTGTAATCAGTTCTCTTAAAGTTTGAAAAATATTTGTTCTTTTTAACTTATTATTCAAAAAAAAAAAAAAATCGAATTAAAGGTACATTAAAAGTCAATAAATCCTTAATTAATAAAAATATATTCATTGAAAAAAATGTCTCCAGGTATTAGGGCATTTAGTCTGTTAAACAACAGCTGAGTAACGAGTTTATGGATATTGGAAAATAAAACTTATTTTAGTGAATAAATTCTCAGTAACAGCTTTGTTTGTGTCTGTAAGCCCTATGCATTGTTAGTTTCACTTTCACGGCGATTTGATCCACAGTTTTAAAGGTTACAGGAGACTGGCCCCTTTCGTAACTAAACTGACCAATCAGATTGGAGATTTAAATGACACAACATCATTTGTTTCCATCCAAAATGCGTCAGACCGGCGGCTTAAAAAAACTGGTGCCTAAAATCACCTTTCAGCATAACGTCATTGTTAGTCAAACCTGCTCAAAACAGCAAGAAACCTTTTATATAAGTAAAAATGTTGGTAAAATACAGATTAATGAAGGAAATCAAATGACTGAACTGATTGGAGTTAGGATAGCGTTACGTGAGTAACTGGTAACTGAAATAGGGGTTTTTCATTCATCTATAAAAGTCTCTGTATTGCACTGAGTGATTTAGTATTTTGAAGTGTTTTGTTGGTGATGATAAAATATTGCGCGTCCTGAATTATCAAGACTAGCTATCTTTGCGTAGGCTACATAAGGATATCAGTAACTTAGGCCTAAAACTGCAGTGGTTTATTTAGCGTTAATTAATTCAGTTAATATGAATTTACGTATCATCTTCCTCAGAAAAGAAATCCCTCACAGACCTGTTTTAATATTTTGTCTAATATACCCTGTAGTTCAATTTACATTCAGTACATGTGCAATGTGCTATAGCCTACTATATTCCTGCAACACAGATTAAAACAATGCATATAGCTTTTTTGTGTGTGTGTGTGTATTTTGTATGTAGGCTATACCTGTATTATATTTACGTGTGTGCATGTATATGTGAAAGAGAGACTCATTAATTTATTTAGTTAAGTATTAGGTTTTAAATTTAAATGTTGACCTCTTTTTTTTTTTTTTTTACACCTGTGATTTGGTGACCGCAACTGTTAACCAGCCAGTATTGATCACTGGTGGGACTATTGTTGAGATTTTTGAATTGCAGACTAAACAGTAAAGAGATACTCTGTAATACCCCACTCGGTTGCTGCTTTCATATTCCCGCAGCCAAACATCACAAAAGACTGATGTTGAACACGCAATCGGATACCCGCCTCCCTCTTTTAGTGTCTCTTAAGCGTCTCTTTAGTATCTCTCCAAGGTGAAACACAGCTTCAGCTATAATACCGGAATCATCTTTTCTTTTAACTTTGATATCAGTCTCATAACTGACAGTCATCAGCATGCTTTCATTATCCGCTTTATTTGATTTTTTTTTTACAGTTAGCAAGAAAACGTGAGCACTGACACTCCATCAGTATTTCAGCCTGCTTCTGATCCTCCCTCTCTCTCATTCACAAAAATTGTACCCTGAGCTTTTTTTCCCCCTCTTTTTCTGAAAGGGGAAGGCTGTGACTAAAGTTTATTAACTTCCTCTGAGCCAATGAGCTGACAGCTGTGTTTCCAAGATTGTCCAATGAGACTGAGTGAGAGGTTGGAGGTGGATGTTGCTTAGCAACTGCAGGTAGAACGGGATCACGTTGAAGTCATTGTCTTATCAGAGGGCCCAGAGAGACTTCACATGCATTGTTTTATGATATAAACGTTTAAAAAAAAAAAGATGCACGTGTAAAGTACGTCAAAAGCTCTAAAGTTCGATTTCGATATGAATGAAAAGAACATTTTTGCTTTTGGAGATTTGATGAAGAAATCCTTACAGAGAGCTCTCTGATAAAGTTAGGTAGTGAGGGGGAACTCAAGTTCACGAACACCACTTCAATTTTAGGGGTGTTCATATTCCTCTTTTCTTTTCTTTTTTTTAAAAATGACAATTTTAAATATAACCATGCAATAAGTTGGACTTTTAAATGTGTGTTGTGGCCACGGCAGAGTGACAGACGGGAAAACGGAGACTCTGCAAAGAAAAAGGATAGAGTTTTGGGTGGGCGTTCTCCAGAATTTAAAACCAGATTGCTCCTCGCTGTTTTTGTGACAGGTGAGTGGCGTAACACAGGCTAACACGCCCCCGCCACGGCGTAAACAAACACACGCAGTACCTCCTACGGAGAAACGTAGCCTCTCTCCCCCGCCAGCCAGCTCACATCACAGATGCCATGCTTTGGTACCCGGCTAATTACAGGCTTGAGCACCACTGTACTCCTAACATGTGAGAGAGAGAAAGTGGAGTTTGCCAGCTAACACTTCAGAGATGATGCAGCCTTGATAACTTCCTGAACAAACCTGTGGTCCTGCGTATCACTACATCTGACCTGAAGTTATATCGCACAGATTTATGTGTGGGTGTGCGGTGTCATAACGCATCATATTGACTAAACGTGTGGCTTACTAGCAGATGAAAAACACATTTGATGCAAGATTAATAGTAGTTCGCGACATGGTTTAGCGTGGCTCGTCTTATTTGCGTCTGTTATCCTCCTTATATTTTATCCCTTGTCGTACATCATCTTTTAATCTAATCCTAAAATTCTAATCTTCTTTGATGTTTGTCTTTTTAAGAGAAAAAGCAATTATTTAAAGGGCCTCGTCACAAGATACGGCGGTGCAGGGGCTACGATTGCCTCGAGAGGAACACGGAGTGTTTTAGAATTAAAAAGACAAATAGGTTGAATCTAAAAGCTGAGGGTGAGAGCAACAGGGTGGAAGAAAAGAAATAGCTGGATGATAATAGTCGAATGCCTGAAAGGATGAAGATAATGAATAAGTGTGATTTGATTAGCAGGAACACCTGAGACTAGACCAGAAATAGACGCTGACTCAATGATGGCCTCAACAGGAGTTGCAGAAAATGCCCATGATAGCCACAAGTCTTTAGAGAACGAGTAAGAATAGAGAAAAATTAGTAAAGCCGCACCACAGAGGTGTACTTGAGACGTATGAATGATTTGATGAAAATGTCGAGGTAATAATGTGAGATTCATATGTGATCGCCAGCTTTAACTGACGTATATAGGTGCTAAAAGAGCACGCGTAATATTTACAGTGAGTATTCACTTAAAATAAATGAAATGAAATATATTTATATCCTGTTCAATCACTATTAATCATTTTAAAGTGGCAGCTCTCGTCCAAAACTAAGCATACAGAAAACGCATTAGGTTAAAGGTCATCAAAATAAATGTTGGCCTTTGTCTGCGTGTAGCTCCCGCAGGGAGGGATTGATTATTATGCAAACCACAAGCAGGTGTGCCTGTAACAATTTTCATGATGCATTATCTTTTAGAAACTGGGTGAGTAATTATGAAATTGTGGCAAAAAGGACAATGGCTTTCTATATAAAGACAATCTATGACTAACACTGGATGCCAACGAACTATGCTGTTGGTGCAGATTAATCATGTTTTATTTCCTTTTTCCACCATAATAATCTCTGATCACATGCATACAGTGTGTATCTGAATATATGTGGCATTTACATGAATGCAAAATCAAATAATATTAATTTTTACAAAACGTAACAGCCCACATAGTTTGTCCACAGACACGGTCGATAAGAAATATTTGATTTGACATCTTTCAGAAACCTTGCCAAATCTGAGCGCTTTGTTGAAGCTCCAATCTCTGTTTGTGCTTTATTTCTTCTCGATGCTCTCTAGGAGAAACAATTGAGACGTTTAACATCCCGTTTGTAATTTTTCTTTCTCTCAGGGATGAAGACCATCTATTATCACGAAGTTTGCGACTGTCATATGAAGGATTATGAAACAGGAGTGTTTCAGCACACTAATTCCCAGCTTTCAGAGTGGAAAATATTCAAATAGATGGTATGGAAATCCTTGGATAAGCTAAGATTTGAAATGTAAAGCAGGGTACGTGGGGGATCGACCCGCTCCCTAATGCTCCCTGCAAGCTCCGCCACTCAGACGAATATCAAAATTCCTGGAGCAGGGAGAGAATCCGCGGATCTGGCGCGTTTTCCGAAATCAGACCTAGTCAAATGGGACCACCGGTCCGACACTACCACAGCATTAAGGTAAGCCTAATGAGAATTAGCATTCTGATGCAATATTGCTCCGGTTGGTGTTCTCACGAGACACCACCAAACTGATAGAGCGGAAACAGTCAACCAGATAAGATGCTCCAACCTGATGCATTTAGGTGAGTGGTAATTACAGACGGAGAATAACCAGAATGTTCTTGTTCTGACGATTGCTCGGCGCATCGTTTGAGTCCAAACCTTGCGAACAAAAGGTGTGTCATTACGTCAAAGGGCAACAAGAGGCCAAGCGCCGAGTGAAAACAATGCAGCTTCCATTCAAATATATTCAAACCAAACTACAGGAACACCACAATATCCCATCGCATGACAGCAGGTGATTGTATTCAGAGTATGGATCATCTGAAGGGCAAAGACGGCGTGTGTAGTTATGGTTACATGTGGTGCGAGTTGTTTTAGAGGCTTTGGAGAATGGTTTGTAGTAAATGCGAAGTGATGAAACGAAATGAGGTATAATATTCTATGCTTATTTATATTATTTCTTTCTGCCACACTCCCGTGTACTCAATTGCTTTCCGAACAACATTGTTGAACTTCATCCCCTACTTAACCCTTCCGTCGGTCAATAAATAGGAAGAATGCATGGAGCATTGGCGTTGATGAGTCAGTCCTCGACGACCTCGCTCTTATTGTGAGGACACCTAAAGGCCGCCTATTGTGTTGCCATGGCGTCCACATCAAACCATGACTACAGCCTTATCCTGAGGGTGGAAATGTCCTGAAGTTTGACAGTGAAATGAAAAATGGCACGTAATGTGGACACTGGATTTGATTATTAGCACAGACGTCCTCTCTGTGGATTTGATGCTTTGTTGTGGTGTTCTCACCTATAGGGGTCATTCGTTTTCAGCCCTTTTTTTCGTGAAATCCAGTTGACTGAGTCACAAAGGACCGGCGTTGATTAGGTAACCCCTGGCGTCAGAATCCAAGGGCAAATGTCCATCCCGTCACGACAAGCTGACATTTACGAAGGTTTGATGATAAACATTATCTGGTGAGGAGGGAAGGAGGAACGTGAGAAGGAGCGTCTTGAAGCAAACGCTCTTATAGCTTTTCTTTTGTCTCTCTCTGCTGCTTTTCTTTCTTTTTCGCTCTCTCCTCCTTTACCAAATATAGCTGTAGAATAATGAAAACAATATCCAGTTTATATCTGCAAGTTAGTGAGACACCCACTCTCATTTGCAGCGAGAGCAAATGACCCTGGGGATGAGTCATAACATCACTTTAAGGCTGTTTTATTCTCTCCTCACAAACACAGTGAAATCCAGCATGCGCCCAGGTATCCTTGCGAGGTGTACGCGATCAGAGAGCACCGTTACCCCGCAGGGCCCCGAGCCCCGCAGTTCTTCCCCTCGATGCCCTCCCGAATCAAGCCTTTCTTTGAACATTTTCATTGAAAGGCTGCTTTTTACCCATGGGGAGCGAGATGAAGAGCTAATGAGAGACTTGCGCAGCTCTTCTATCTGATTAGACCTTCCAAACATGAAGCCTCTAGTAGTGGGATGGTATATTCATGTTGTAAATTCATAGAAAAATAAATGCTTTTTTGTCATTCTTAATTTAAATACCGTTTACTGTCATTGTTTAATCACCTTAATGCCGTTAATGCACTTGTCACCGAGGCGTTGACTATCCTGAACTAACAACGACTAATATACTTTTACAGTATTTATTAACCTTTGTTAACGCTCATGGTCATGTTAGTTCACAATGCATTAAGAGTTGCAACTTTTGATCTTAATAATGCTTTGGTAAATGTTGAGACTAACATTTACCAACATTAATAAATTCTGTTGAAGTTAATCAATTAATAAATGAAACCTTATTATTAGGTCCTCGCATTTCTTCGCTCATAATTTAAATACAAGCGTTTTAACCATACAGTGACCACTTACTATGTCTATTTTATTTTACATTTACACATTGTACTCTTATTTTCTACTCATTCTTACTTCTTTTCCTGAGAATCTGAGCTATAAGGAATATTAGCGCCGGGGTCTGGTATTGCGCATTCTTTCCAAATATTATTCCTTTTTGTGTTCCACTTTAAATAAATAAATAAAGATTACACAGCTTTGGACCAACATAAGTGTAATTAAATGATTTGGGGTGAACTGTTCCATTTCGAGCTTGAAATTACAGAGCATTTTAAATAAAGTGTGAGGGTTTTACATTATTAATTTGGTTGTTTTGACCTTAAAATGCTTCTGAAGTATTGTGAGGTCAGCATCGTTCCGCATGTCTTCCACATGTGCACAACTTCTCTACATCCAAACTGATGAATAAGGACAGGAAATACTGTATCTGCTTCATTCCCATGTATTGTGCCACAGCATACTTTATATATATATATATATATATATATATATATATATATATATATATATGTGTTAAACACAAATAATTTTTCTCCATTTCAGATGACTGACATAAATCACGTTCATTGTATTTGAAAACATCCTCAATCTGTCGGACCACTCCCTACTATACAGCCGCAGGCTTAAAGCTAAAGTGTTAACAGTCTCTGTTTTATCAGACAGATATCAACTTTGCTTAGTTTAAAGGAAGAAAAGAACCGGAGAGAGGTACAGGGGGGCTGTAATCGGACCCTGGAGTCTAAGAGGATTTCGATGCAGTAATATTATATGTCGGTCCCAGCTAGAGGCAGACAAAGGTACGCAGCCAAGCACCAGAGCAGAGCATGTCATCTAAATAGTGCCGGGCTTCTTTTTGCAGTTTATTACATCCAACTGCTTTGTGTTGCTTGAGTTTGGCTGGGAGGCGGCACAAAGGAGGCAGTTTGTTCACCCTCGACAAGCATGCTTTTATTTGCGCCGGCCCTTTGATGTATAGAGAGAAGCATTTGGAGTAGGATATCCCTAACAGATCAACAGGGAAGAAATCCCACTCTTTAAGTATTGTTTTTAACAATTCCTAGCCTTTCAACAACTACCACCTTTATTCACTTTAATGGCTTTACTGTAGACCATTGAGCGGGCTGTCTATTATTGTAGTGTTACGGGGAGGGCGGTAGTTGTGTCTGCGTGTTTGATTGTATGCATGCCAAACGTGAGGGGATGAACATGTTGGAAATTGCTATACGGTGTAACAGAAACAAGTGACTTCACGACAAGCACGCACATGTTTGCTTAGTGTCAAAACTGAATTACAACATTCAGTCTGCACCTGTTCCTTAAGACTATGCTGAAATCGCAAACCTAGTCAAGAAGCTAATATGCCATTACCAAGATATCCACTCCTAATTGTAAGTTGCAAATGATGATACAACAAAAACTGTCAGAAAATTTGCATTATAATACATTGCAGATGATGCGTTGATTTGACTTCACTTCAACAAAAACAATAGTTTGGTGGTTAATGAATGTGACAAGTAAGCTTGTGTCCTCGATTTAGTTTTAAAGGGACCGTTCTGAACGCTTTAACATTATTTATCCAGCCTTGTGTTGTTTCAGTCTTTCTGTCTTCCATAGAAAACAAATATTAATCATAATTTACTGGTTACTCTTTTCTGTGTGATTACGCTGAATGGGGCTTGGAGCATGCAAAAGCACATATAATATTTTAATTATGAAAAGTTCACAGAAAAACTGTCGATACCGGTTGCGACTTGCAACTACAATTGGCACATAATGCTTTTGGGAAATGCACCCCGGATTGATTTTGTGAATTAAATCAAGTGATTCATTGGTCACAAAACTGATTCGTGAGTCAGATTGTTCACTGTCGTATTGTCTTCTTTTATTATTTTCGTCCTGTCTTCCTTTCGTTGTGAGCGGGAAAAAGTAACCAGTATATTATTCAAAATCGACTTTTTTGTTCCACAGAAGAAAAATCATACAGGTTTGAAGGGACAATAGTTTTTTTTAAAGAATGGCGAATCTTTTTTTTTTTTTAGGTGAGGTTATCAGTACAGCAAATGAGTAGTCATTTATTTCATTTGTCTCTTTCACACTGTCATGTCTTAATTATAAAAATAAACTCTATTAAGAAACTTTTTACAACTGCCAATAGTACCACAAGAGACCAAATGCGAACTAAAATGGCCAGCGAAAATGGCCACTGACTCACCAGATGAATAAAAACATAAACAGTGCAAGTGCGTATGCTCTTGAGACTCGCAGCTTTCATGTCTAAGACCTTATAAAAAGAACAGCATTCTTTGATGTCTTCGTACCTAATGATCTCAACAAATTAATTGTCTAATTTTTTGTTTGTCCTATATTTGTCCATTTAGCAAAGGGTTTTACCATTAGTACTATAAACAGTGTTGCGTATTGCTATATGAACAGCTCAATATTAGACGTCCATGTACTCCATGATGCAAATAGACAAAACCTCACTGTTGTTGGCCCTTACCAACCTCAGCTATTGAAAAGCATGCAAATAAGACTAGTCAAATAAACTGCTCCTCGGGACCTATGGGTGCGGGAACATGGCTTTTAGTCATCAAATATTTAGCTTTAAATTACTGAATTCGAATATTTTATATAATTTATACATATCTCTACGACCATAGTTTAATTTCAAAATGTTATTAAAAAAAAGTTATCAAAACTGTTGTAAAACCAATGTTCCCGAAATCGTAAATGTACATAAACATAAAAATGCTCAAATGAAAATCTATTTTATTAGGCAATATATGTACTGAATATATGAGCAAATGTGCACAATAAGCTTTTTAGTTAATTAATTATATGGAATGTACTTCTTTCAAATAATATATACAATTTACATTTTTGTGATTATACTTGCTTGTTTGGCATCATTTTAATAAAGACATTGTTGTGCAAGTAAATAGCTTTTTATTATGATCTTAATACAGGCACCAAATTCCATAACCTAGTAGCCTACATTAACTGTTATCATGTACGGTATGCAAATAAATGTTTGTACTTGTGTGCTTGTGTATGTGAATATTTGCATGTGAATTCAGACATCGCTCTCAGTATAAATATGATCATGCCTAGACCACTGACAATTTAAATGTGGGTGTGCGTCTATCTAATTGATGTGCACTTAACATTAATGGTAAGCTTGTCTTCAAGCGCATCTGTGATATTATATGAATGCTAGATCAGAGCTTGTCAATAACTTAAAAGGCCACAGAGTGAGTGTATCTATTTAGGAAGCAGACTGCAAAGGTAAAGCGCTCTAAACCCTACAGTATATCGCAAGTTCACTGATTTGATTTGTGACTGCTTTTCAGTTCTGTTTAAAGTACGATCACTTTCTTCACTTCTCGCCATACTGGCAAACTTTTTCAAAGATTTGACTGATGACAAAGAAATAAGAGTCGCATGTTAATGATTTGATTGTTCGCTGCTTTTTCAGTGAAAATACGGAAAGTACTTTCCTCTGATATACTTTTATAGAATAGAATAGAATAGAATAGAATAGAATAGAATAGAATAGATACCCAATTAAATCCAGATTTTAAGGCATACATTTCAAAAGTTCACTAAGCATAATGACAAACTTTATCTACAAAAGACATGACTGATGAGTAAAAGTCAATCACAGTCACTCCTCAAACATTTTACTCAGTCTTGTAGTCATCATAAGTTTGACATCATCATAAGTCTTAACACTATGGTGACTCACTATAATATAAAGATCCACCTCCCCATGTGATTCAGTCATTGGCACTTCTTGATCACAAACCACTAGATGCTTTACTAATTTAAATAATGCTTAAGGTTGAATTTTCCAGTGAAGAATACCAGTGCGAGCATCCAATCCAAAAAGTCCAGTTTCGGTATAGTTAACTTAAACTAAAGAAATAAAATAAAATAAAAATCAATCTTACTTTATTTCAGCTATTTGCCCAGGCAGCATTTATTATTTTGATTTAGTTTAAAAACATACTCAAATAACTCAAACTAAAGATACTAAAATAAAAAAAGGGTAGGGTGGTGAGTTATGTTAATCTACCCACATTTTACCATACGCTCCCACTAGTCTGAATATAAACCCATCTTGTTGAATCTGTCCTTTTCCTCTGTTTATGTGAACAATGTGTATTCATGAACGCTGAATACGACTATTACACATTCTGTGCTCACGTTGAATTCATAGCAGAAACAGTAGAGAATGGCACGAGAAGGGGCTGTGAGAGAGTGAGGATGTGAAGAAACTATAGATATCCATTCAGTCCTACAGACGACTGGACACATCCTTCTACCAACACGTGCCCACACCCACTGCTGAGGGTTATTTTTACTGCCAGGTGCTGTGTAAGTTGTGACGTGCAAGCCCCATTACTGATATTTATGGAACACAAATTGAAACAGAGAAATGATACGGCATTCCCGGCGGACCCATCCACTCTTAATAGTGGTCGGTAAATGGAGTGAAGAAGGGGGCTCAAAAATGCTGACGGTGCAATTCTTTCAGCTGCCATACACTTCAGTTCTCATAATGATTTTGGAGACTGAGCGAAGCCCAAATGTAATTAGGCATGACAAACAAGTGAGCTCAGGTGACCCGCATAAAGACAACATTGCATTCAAATAAAACCAGCAAGAGAAAGTACTTCACATAATGTGATGGTATGAAGTTATAGGATAGCCCTTTTTTCTCTTTTTAAAAATAAGTTTTATTTTCTTGTTGAACCTGAGTTTTGTGGTTTCTACAAGGATGCACAGCATTTCTCACTTCGGGGGATTCCCTTAAATGAGCTGTAAAGTACAGAGCTGAGATCTCGCAAGCCGCACTAATTTTTGAATATTTTATAATGCGAATGCATCTAAGCAATCCAGCAACTCTCGTCTTCTGGCTTTTGTCAGCCAAAATGCCTAACTAAAAAATATTGTACTTTCGTAATGGGCGGGGTGGGGTTGCCTACAACCAATACAACCTGATTCCAATAAGACCTAAGATCGTGTATGTGTGTATATTACTATAACATTGTGTGTGTATACAATAGGAAAATAAATAGCATCGCTTCAGGTTTTTAAATAAACTACCAAGCCAAAATGAAAGGCGTCGGATGAGAGCCGGAGCGGTGGGTGTAGTCTTAGGTAGGAGAAGATGCTGGTGGTCCGACTGACCTGTAGTTTGAGGTTCTGGGTATCTCTGTTTAGGAGTTACGGGGGAGGGCAGAGGTGGTGCAGAGGGCCGCATGTGAGTCATCCAGGGAGCCTGTGAAAACTGTGGGAGCGTGGAAAGAACGGAGGAGAGGAAAGGAAGACTAGAGTGATGAAGTGATGCAGTTTTGAGAAAGGAGAGGAAGCGATGACGGGTTATATGAGGGAGGTTCTGGATGCTGCGTTTAGACATTCACAAGAGCATCGGTGCGATGTCCTCAATACTGACCCCTCCACATTTTATACACATTTTATTCCGTTTAACTATTTCAAGGACCTTGTCCCTAAGCAACGTAGACTTCCATCCATGTCAGCGTTCTTCATTTAAAATACCACAAACTATACTCACCTGCGACAGTATTTTCAACCTTGAGCCATTCGCTGTCTGAAAATTTTCTTCCGTAACATCCGTGCTCATTGATGTGTCCTGATAGCGCATTGTTGATCCACGCCGGATCATGGAGAACTAGTACGCGTTAGTCTGCAGTGCACCAAGACCTGCGAGAGCAAAACGAGTCACACAGGGATGAAGGTGAGGCAGGAGGCAACAGAGTAACAGAAACATGTTTAAAAGAGAGAAAGTAATTGAATACATCTTAGAAAGAAACAGTGATCGTATAGGGTATGTAATGGGACCAGAAAAAGTACTGTATTGTAAGGGCTTTGTATCTGTATCGTAACTTCTTCAATCCATAAAGACATGGTATAAAACACATTAAAAGAGCATTTAGAAGCTCTGAAGAAAAGCTGTCTCTGGTTGCTTTATATCTTAAGCAGACTGGCAGGGATGAGAGATGCAGTTGTGCGTAATCAACTTTTTCTTGAAGTAAAGCAAACCCAAGACGACAACAGACAAACACACGCAGACGCAGCCCGTCATTTCCTGATGATACGAGGGCATCAATTGTCGGGTACATGCTATCATATCCCACTACTGACTAACAAGAAAATCAGTTCGATTGTGATGGTTACTGGCAGTAATCCAGGGCCTTATGCTGATGTTTGGATGGATGAATGAACTTGTTGAATCAAAACAGCAACTTGTGAGTCCTTCAGTAGTGTTTACGTGAGAAAGGGCTCCGTCCACCGAGCTTTTGAACTTGTTCTCCCTTTCTTTCCTCCCAGCTCGTTCCCTGTGCGTGTCCGTGTTGCCTAAGCATACTGTTTACTGTTGCTCCGAGTTATAAATATAATAGCGTTTCATGTCTTTTACAACTCTCCGACTCGAACGAATCTTGGCTCATATGCGGGTAAATACCACCTATTACTCATGTTACTTTCCAGCACATTTGTAGGACACATCCAAGCATAGCGCCTCGTCACTGCATAACAATTAGATGTCTGAGTGTTCGCGCTCTGATGGAATTTTACTGATAACAGACAACGGTCGTACTTGGATTTCGTGACTTCCATTTCGTTCCTTATGTCAAGATAAAGGCGTACGGGGGGAAATAACGTTGTCATTTCTTTAAGTTGACAGCGTGCCTCAAGACTGACGAGGATTCAGCTTTTTTCTTTTCCTGTAGTATACACATAACGAAGCTCAAATCTGTATTGCACAGATGTAAGTATGGTACTTAAAACCACGTTTTTCCTCTCTCGTGTTTGGCTTTGAATAGCACAGCTTTGTAGCAGCAGCAACAAGTCTCCCGAGAACTTGGTCCTACTTGGCAGAAAATAATATTGTGAAATGCGATCTTACCTGACTGGGAACACAGCCAGATTGAAAAATGTCTTGAACTGTACCGGCTTCGCGTAATGTTGACATATCACGCGCAATGCACGCACAGACGCGCGAGGAAAAAAAAAAAGTGCACATTGCTCTCTTGGATGCGCAACTTTTCTTATGGTCATTCATTTTCACTCAGCGTCTCGGGGTTGTAGTTGCTACCTAAACTTGACCGCCTTCGCGTCTTTCAATCACGTAAGAGCACTAACGGCTTTTCTCTGAGCGAGGGCACTGCGTAAATCTGTATAGGGGTTTTGGGTAAATCGCGACTGGTTGCTATTTGTCCTGTCGGCACAGTCACCAAGGTGTTAGAGAGTTTAAGCACGCGGATATTGCAAAGGGTTATTAGATTCATAAGTCACCCAAGTGGTGGGCGATCTTCTGAGCACGGCAGAAGTTCTCATATGATGACTTCAAACAAGACACATTACCTACCAGCATCTGTTGGAGTGTGTGGATATTAAGACACTTCTATCTCCAGGACAGCATAGGGGAACATGGTAAGTAGAACGGAAATACTACACTTAAAGGAATAATTACTCTAAAAGGCATGGCTTGTGTTTACACTGTAGGGTTGGTATCAAAAGAACAGATTTTCATGTACGACATATACGAGTGCTCTCGTGCTTATGGACCCTAACGCTGAAGGCTACTTACACGAGGGTTTAGGTTTACTAACACGAATGTAAAACTTTGTAATGCTGCTGTTTTCTGTGATTCGTAGGTAGAGAATACAACTGAAAAAAACCCTAACGCAGGCACATAAACAGCCGTAGAGTATATACATTCTAATTGGGTTTGTGCCTTTGTTGCGCTATGTGCCAATCTGCGCTTTGATGCCCGTTGGGCTTTTAAGCCTTTATACTGAATATCGTTTTTACAAGTGCTCTCTCTGTAAGTCAAAAAGCAACATGTGTAGATATGTCCATCTGCCCCGCAGGACAAAAGCAGAGCACCAAGGCGCTATTACTGTGTGATTTGGGGACATGTGTTTCAAGCCTTTTGGGGGGACTCCACTTTAGAGGGTTATGAGCGACTTTTCAGATAAGCGATTCTTTTGTTAAGAAAGCGACCGGCCAACATGTGATCAAATATTAACAGGACGGGCTTGCCAATGATATATTCACGTGACAAGGCGTGGGGAAGCAATAGAGTAAAGCAATATCAAGTGGCACTTAACGAAAGTATAGATTTTTGCCTCTAAGTAACCTTAGCTGTGCTATGATTTCAGCACTTTGGACAGAGGCACCGGAGTCGTTGAACGCTGCGGACTAACACGGAGTGAGTGGACATCGCCTTTTGTGTTTTGCAGTTCTTTTGCCAAAGCTAGGGAATTGTTTGACTTTTTCCTTCTTTTTTTCGCTTTCGGAGGGAGACCGGTGAAAAAAAAAACAAAAAAAACAAACGCGAGGAAAAGAACCAGTCGATAGTGGGCTGCTTACTTTGCGCTTGGAGTTTTGTCGCCACTTAGAGCATGTGAAAGTTGCAATGGTAGAGCTGCTGTAGTGTACGCGTACTTTGCAAGCTCCACTTGGTGCACAGCGTTAACTTTGGGAAATGCAAGTGTTGGTCTTGGAGATCTAACCACTGATAGTGGTTGTCAGCTCTTAAAAAGGTAAGACCTGTTTGTTTTATTCTCCACTTCACAAGCAGCCCTTCTTGGGCAGATGTTTTACTTCTGTGTAGAGAAATGGCACCTCTTTACGCATTTTAACTTTGATCGGTGGTTACGGAGAGGGAAAATGTTGCGCTGTGAGGAAGAGCTTTGGGTAGAGATGGTAGAGGGAAGGCACTGAATCACGAGGGAAATGTTAAACTTACGTTATCCTTTTACATTATTCCTCTACTTTGCTCGTACGGTTTAACGCCGTGACTAGAGCAGAAAACCAAACGGTGGCAAAGTTGTTTAAATGAACTGCCACAGCTCTGTCACGAATTCATTGAAAAGGAATAATGTATTAATTGATGTATCTCGCAGTTCACCCCTATGGAGACGTTCATACTGAGCGGTTATTTTGCGTCTGTTGTTTTTTACGGCACGATGCAAAAACTGTAAGTAAATAGTGCATGTAAGTGCGTAAACAGCTGACTTTCCGTCCTCGTCGTAATCAAATGCTTGCGGAATTCTTGCAGTCTTAAATGCGCAATTGACTAGCACACGCTTTTCTTTGCTTGCTGAATAATGGGGCTTGTCTTTAATAAAATATACGACTCAGCACGAGCTACCTCCTACTTATTGTCTTGCTGAAAACGAAAAGAGCCAGATCTATCTATCTACCTACCTATCTATCTATCTATCTATCTATCTATCTATCTATCTATCTATCTATCTATCTATCTATCTATCTATCTATCTATCTCTCTAGCTGTCATTCTCATCATCCTTTCTTATCAGCTAAATGTTGTTTTCGTTAGCATGGAGGGATAATTTATTCGTTGAATCGATCCTAAAGTGGTGCAACCAGCCCTATCAATGTAATCGCGTCTGTAGCATCTCCGCACTTCGTCATCGTGGACATATTGCTAGTGTTTTTACTACGGACCGCTTCTCCGTTTCATTCATCCCGAGGTTTCCACTCCTCTCCTCCAGCATCACCTGCTCATCTCGCTCCCCAGCGCACAGGTCTGTCTGTGCACACGCCGAACAGTTGGGAACCACTTAGAGCTAAAAGCTTTCTCCACAGATAACATATCGTGTAAAAGTATTTTGAATCGCCTCGCCAAAAATAGCCCGATGCTCAAAAACACCGCGCGTGTGTTCGTGCGTTCGTATATATATATATTTCCAGTTAAAGTGAATAAGAATTTGGATAGGCGTGGTCAGATTTTGTTCAGACTGGGTTAGATGGAGCCACCGATAAGATTGCCTGATAAGGAAATGGCTGAGAGGGTGTCACGCGTATTGTGGAGAAAGCTGAAGAAAAGCTGTGCAAGACAGAGGCGAAATTAGGACAGTCAGCGTTTTAAAGGAGCCTTTCGCTGATGATTTTCTGACTTTTATGCCGACTAAGTTTAGGAATTCGTCTCAGATGCTGAGAGGGATGAGCGGAGGATATTGGCTACGGTCGCCTTTTTTTTCTTTGTATCCAAGAATCTGATTAAAGGGTGAAGCGATTGAATGACAAACAGACAGACATGAAAGCCCACGGGCGCCTCAGCACTGCGTTAATCAAGAGTCTATCAGGCGGAAGACATTCAGTGTGTCATTTAGCTGCTTTTAAATGATCCTTATGCCTGTTTCTCTTTGTCCGGCAGCGCTAGCTTCTTTCAGCACTGCTAAATCGGTAATTTCTCCATTAAACATTTTTTTTCCTTATTATAATCGCACGAAACGTGTTGTCGAGAAAATCTCTGTTGCTACAAAAACAATGTATCGAACATCTGACTTTAAAGTGACATAAATCGCGCAGGACAGGAGCGTATGTTTTTGGATAAGTCCGAAAATAATAGCAGCTGCTCCTAGCTGTGACTAGATTTTTTATTTTATTTTTTAATTGCCGTTTTGTCGTTGCAATCTCCGTGGTGTCATTGTTGTTTTCGGGCAAATGTTGTGAACATTATTGTTGACATGCAACGAAACGGTCACGACCGCCGTTTCCACGAGCAAACACTTCGCGCATAATTTCAGCCCTGTGTTTTTCAACGAAAAAATGCTCGACTTTGATCACAAAATAATCCAGCGGTGAATGCTTAAATACTTATGCATCGTTATATGAAATCTGTGAATATTTCTTAGCTTTGTTTAGAGTGAAATGTTGTTGTTATTAAACGATTATTTGTGTGTGATTTTATTACACCCCTGACTGCTCGGAGTCATGTTTTCATTTATTGAATGCATTTTTTTTTTATTTCTAAAGATAACCGTGCATAAATATATATATATATTTATAATATAATTTTAGTTCATGAGACAGAGAGGGATAGAGATGTGGGTTGGTGGTGTGGGTGTGGGCATGCGGGGAGGGGGCTGGAGGCGGATGCGGGGAGGGTGGGGGTGCTGGGGATGGCACGACACACTTTGTATGTACGGAAGGTTTTTTATAGAACTTTCTGCAATGTACGTCATCGGATCAGTCCATAAATGGGGTTGTGTTATCTAGCTGAGAATCTCCCTCTCCGCCCCCCTCCCCTCCGCTCCCCGATCGCTGCAGAGTTAAGGGTGGGCGTCAATAACAAATCTGAGCTTGGTAGGTTTCAATTCAGACATCACATAATGCCATTGTGGCATTACATTTTTACAGTTTAATCCGCGTTTCCTTCATCCCCGTTTGACTGACCGCCGATTTACGATTTTCAGCTTTATTTACGAACCAAATATGAAAATCGTTTTGTTTGCGGAGAGCTGATTTCTTAATTAACTTTTATAAAGACGTGCCGAGTTATTGCGCCCCAGCTTTACTCGCGGGAGGAATTTATTATAGGCCTACTGAATATGCAGAGTTCCTATGGGAAATAAAAGCCAGCGCGTGTCACAACTGCGAAAAAGGAAAAGGTCCGTTTTATTATTTACCCAGCGCCCCCCCCCCTTACCTTAAAAAGACTCTATTTCGCGCACAGCAATAGTCTCACAATTTCGTGAAAAGCAATAGTAATAACTATAAAAATACCAAGCATCACACTGAGATTAATCACAATTTTATTAAATGCTAATTTCCTGGTGCCAAAAATGATTTGAATGGCACTTCCGACGCTTTGAGTGTTCATGATACCGTTTGGACAAGTCTAAAGACATTAAGTAAAGCAGCATCTCCGATCGTGGATATTCTGCGCAAGGAAACCACGAGAGGTTTGAGGGATTGGGCGCGCGCTCAAGCTGGAGCGTGACTTGCGGCGCTCTAGCGCAAAGCGCTCGTTCTGCAAGAGGTCGTGTGATATCTCCACTTTATGGTGTAATTCCTCCACAACCTGCTTGCAAACGACGCTTGATATGATTGCTGTATTCCGTGAGACTTCTGAAAAGAACTTTCCCATTTAGGGTGCTGCGACCCCCTTGTGTTTGCTTTTAACGTTTGGTTAAAAAGGGGTGTTTGTGTGTCTGTGAATGGATATGGGATGCATATATTGTTGACCTCCAGCATATATCTGCGTCCTAATTCAAAGAGTTTGATGGGGTCTGTATGATGAGCTTTGCTACTTGTTTGCCACCCACCTGTGTGCTTTACTCACTTGATATAAAATGGAGTGGCACTTGCCTCTCTGTATGTGAATAGCTACAGAGCAGCATTAGTGCTGGTGCCTGGCAACTAAAGCTCCGCCAAGGAATCCTCTAACTATTCGACAACGTCAATGCTTGGGTATGTATATGCAGAACTTCTCTAACATGTTTGCAATTTGCCTCTGTGGATGTTGGTTAAGAATGTCATCCGGACTGTGTTTGTGTTTGAGCGTGACTTTGATAGACTTGCCTAACGTTATTTTTAAGGGCTCTAACACAAGGTTGTTGAACAAAGCAAACTTTTTTTTTCCACATTTGAATGTTTAACATTTCTTAGAGGTCATTTAGACTGCAGTTACTTTCCAACTGCTTTGTAGAACAGTGATTTTCATTCTTCACGGACGCTTGAGTTCTTCATTTCTTATTTTTGTTTGTAACAATGAATAAGTTTAGCGTACGGTCAACAGTCGGGGTTACTTTTGGTGCTATTTCAAATCCAAAGCATTTCTGTTCGTGTGCGTTCATTTTTATATGTCTACAGTATATTAATATGTGCTTATTTGAAATTGATATACGAACTACACAGTAACCACAAAAGACAGGCTGCAATAGTTCATGACAAAAAGTGTCTAGCTAATTATGTAAATATACTCACCCTTGACACATAAGGGTTTGTTGGGCAAGCAAAAGGCTAGATTACCAGAGGATGTGTGTACAAAGGGATAAAGTGCAGGAGAGGGCTTATACCCCACGGATACATTACCAGTGTAGCTGGTGTATGCTGCAAGGGATAGATTACAGTTGCGTGGATTGTATAGCTCATTGTGTCTATGTGCTAAAGTGGATATCTAAGTGTGTAGTCCTATAATGTAGCTGCTATAAGTCAAGACTTTGAGATCTTTATCTTACACGACTGGCCACTGTTGACCACCACCAGCCCATTATTGATAACAGCGACCTGTTGCATCCTGCTATTAGAGAGATGAGCACTGCGCAATTCTTCAGTGTACAAAGTGGGTCTCAGATGAGACAGCGACGTGAGTCACACCAAGCGCTGCCCAGACTCCCTTCCCTAAAGACAGCGAGCCGAAAAAACAGAGACAGACACCCAGGAATGGGCAAACTTAAGTTCCACTAAGTGACTCACTCGTTTCAAAGCGGTGACAAAATGGAAAGATGGGACACTTGAGCGAGTGTACATACTCAAACGTCCGCTCCACATTACAGACTAAACAACACTAAATCATTGTCATTGACTGAGTTTTTTAAAGTATACTCTGCATGATTTACGTTTCTTCATTCATATTTTTTGTTTACAGTTGGCTTATGTGGGAAATGTTTGTGAAGACTCAGATACACTCTTAAAAAGTAAAGGGGGAAGGGGGGTCTATCTAACCATAGATAGAACCAATAAAGAACCATTATTTTTAAGAGTGTTTTGAGTGTGCAATCTGTCGCCATGCTGACACTCATTTTGTGTTTTATTTTTGTTTTTGGTTGTACAGCGCTGATGGTCAGAAATGACATTGTTCACTTTGTCGTGCTCTGTGACAGTACTGTGATGTGTTTGATACATTTTGTAAACTGACGCACTATGAACTGCTCTAGTTTTCTCATTTTCTAGTTTCTAGCATTGGCCCGAAGCTCTTTTGTTTTCTCAAAAAGCCATCACCTCTGTTTTTACAGCTAGTTTCGACACTCTAAAAGTTTGTTATCTTGCCCTGGAGTAGCGGGAAGTGTTTCACCGTTTCAGGTTTGTACAGGACGCAGATCTCCTCCAACATGTTCAGAGAGATGCTTCTTTAGGTGTCACAAGGCAACTTCAAAATCCTATATGGCCATTGTGTGGAAGACCTGTTCTGTCAGCTCCAGGATGGGATATGCTACGATGGGTCAAGACAGAACACAAGACAACAGATGGCGAGTTTTTGAGAAAGCTGAGGTGACGTCATTAGCGACCCGACCTATTGGATAGAGACACGGCCATCGCTTCTGACGCCGCTCCGACTCTCTCAACATTCAACGCTTTGAACACGCCGATCCTGATGGTCAAGTTTCAGTAAATGATTCAGCTCTAATGTCCATACTGTATGTTTTGTCTTCATTTTATGGACCCTAAAGTTTCCACAAAGTTGCAGCAAATGAAATTCAAGGTCTTCCCCCGGTTCATCTCTTGCTGTATTCTCATTAGTCCATATGTCCACTTTGTGGTTATCTTAGTTCTGTCTGTGGTGCGGGTGTCAACTTTGTGCTGTATGTGCAGTTCTGAATGAGATCCATGTTGTTTTTGTGCTCCTAATGAGAAGCAGAGTGATTTATTTATGGATTACCTAGCTGGAACAGCCTTAATGCGCAGTGTGAGAGTGTGCATGAGTGTGTGTGTGTGTGTGTGTGTGTGTGTGTGTGTGTGTGTGCATTTTACCTCTCTTGGAGTCATGTCGCTCAGTAATTGCTGATGCAACTCTTTGTCATCCAGGGTTTGCCCTCTCCTCCTGTGAACCTATGGGATGAGTTATATTCTACTTGGCTTGTCCCTATAGGAGAGAGGAAGGGGCTGTAAGCATAAGTATGTCAAAACAAGTGAAGGTGAAAGTATATTCATGAAAGTATTCAAGTTAAGTAGTTCAAGAAGGTAGAGGATGAGAAGGAGAGCATGAAACAGAATGACGGAAATGGAAAGAGATATAGAGAGAGGGAGTTAGTGTGCATATGTGTGTGCGAGGAGGCAGGTGTTAGCATCCACTCCCATGCTGGGAACAGCTAGGTTTGAAACCGCTCCACCTCATTACCTTATGCAGAGAATAATCATCATCACTATACACCAAACTCATCAATATAAATCTTGCATTGGATGAGATCCAAAAGCACTTGGAGCTTTAGAGTCATGGTGAAAGTATGGGGCTAATGATGTGGTGTATAGCATGGGGTGAAAGAACAAGGAGTAGTTCTCCTAAACTCCTCCTGGAAGGTCATGTGAAATACTGCAAAGAATAAACGGTAAAGCGGCAGTTGAATAGCAAAATCGTATCATCACCTTATTAGTTGGAACATCTTTGACCATTTACCTTACAAATAGCAAACAAACCACTCCCATTATTGGAGGAACATAACTGACACTGGAAGAACAATGAATAGTATTAAAAGCAATGAACCAACATCTGGCACATAAGCTCCTTTGGCAGACAGAGGGTCTCGAGCTGACAATAGTTTAAAATATCACATACAGAGAGGGCCGGGGAATAATAGGTCCTTGATGTGGCGGGGCCAAGGAGTGAGCTCTTTACTTTGAAGCTACCTTTGTGGAGTCACAATTGCAAATATCAATTTCAGCAGATGATCTATAGTCTTGTCACAAAAAGGTGTTTCATATTAACCTAACGGCTGTCCATTAGGAAGCTGCTGCAGCATTCGGTGGCAGCCAATGATTTTAAAGTGGAATGAACTATGGAGATTTAGATGGCCAATGCAATAAGTTAAAACCATAAATTATCTTTTGAAATGAGAACTGCGATTGTGATAACTTAAACCCATAAATTATTATTTTACCGGTTGTACAAAATAAGCTTTCTGCATCAAAATAAAACTAGACTCGAAGTGTTCACGTGCAGCCATGAATTGCTCGTGTCTGAATGCAAATAGTCAACAAAAATGAAATAAAACTGAATGGTTCGCTTTTGTAAACAAGGAAGCGTATTTTTTTTATATATAGCCACCTTCATTGATAAAAACGAAGCCCATGCTGACTCGTTGGTAATCGGTTGAAGGTGCACTTAAGAGAGAAGATGCGATGGCATAAAAAAACGATGAACAGCCTATGGAAAAGCACACTCAGATTCAACACATCCAGGAATTAAAAAGTTTCTCTCATGTGTTGCTCTTTAGCTCTCGGTAAACGCCACAATAACACACTTTCCGGTTATTCATTAGGAATAAGCGTCTCACTCGGTTCGGTTGGCGCTCGGTCGCGCTCGCGCTGGAGTCACATGTTGCAACGTCACGCAGTAGTTACTGTTGTCGCGAGGAATGAAGCCTTCATTTCAAGCTGGAGAGCTCTCTCAATGCGCACTACACAGCGAGCGCTCACCATGCCATCCAACTGCTTCAACCCAACTCCAAAGGATCCGCTCAGTCATGGGAGTCCATTACCTCAACCATGCAATTTCCACCATCAATAATTTAATCTATTTGCTCAAAAGCTGAAGAGACAACTTGCAGCTGCTGCTTGGCAAAGAGCGGGCGAATATCGCAAAATAGTTACGCGGAGGGCTTATCCAAAACATCCCAGATGACACTGTCCTGCTGAATGGTCTCCTTTACGACTGGACAGTAAAGGTAGGTTTTTTTGCCCGGAATAGAGTGATTACGGCAGGTTTTGTGTTGACTGCGTCTGAAATGGGAAGGCGAGTTAAGAAAGTAATCAAGTGTTGGATCATGCAGCGGCAACATGAAACGCTATCCTCGCGTTCATTAATAAGATACGGCGTTATTATGTTGATTGAGTTCCTGATAGGGGTCAGCAGGAGCAAAAAGTTGTTTTGCTCAATTATCCAGAGCTATTAGCTGTTTATCCTTCCCGCGTTTGCGTGTTCAGTTGCTTAATTGTTAGTTTGGTGATATTTGCTGGACACGGGCATAAAGGACGCGGGTATTTTATTGCTATATCATTTTTACTCGTTGGTGGCGTAAAAAAAAGTATCGCCAAACGGCGCGCAACAGTATATTTACGCATAAGGACAGATTGTTTATACAGTTTAAGCGAAAACTGCGCGCGAACGTTCAGAGAATAAATGCGTTTCGTGAAATCAATGAGACTTGAAGAACATGAAACTTGAGATCGTCGTTTAGGTTTACCGTGTGGAGTCTAGCCTTCCCCTGGAACAGATAAAGTCCCGAAGCGAAGATAAAGTTTTCACATTAAAAACTAACCAATTGTAGTTCTGGGCTGCTTTTGGATGCGAAAGTGGGCAAATGGTTTAAACTTAAGCGTGCTAGTTTATTTTCTCAAAATCGCAATCGACTTTGTAGTAATGCGTACTGTTGTTTACAAAGCTGTTTATTCTGACCAGCAAGTGAAGATTATTATCATATTGTGGGTATATGGCCTATTATATTAAAGATATATATATACACACACACACGTTGGTTTTAGACGAAAAGCGTGATGTAGGATGAAGCAGAGAAAACAAGCCTATTAACTGTTATTAATCTGCGTCCTCTGTGCAAGCGTATGTTTATGTGTCAGAAAGAGAAAGAGATGTTTCTAATGGTCTACGCATTTCTGCTCGCCTCCACTTCAAATGCGCTTTATGTAGGCTAGACGAACGCGCCATCTAGTGCCACAATGTCGTAAAGCCTGTTAACGAGTTAAGGATGGATTCTGTGGATGCCGCTGGTTTAAGACAATCGTGTGTCCCAGACACCGCTTTTCTAGTTTATAAAATCTGAAATTGGACCCAAGGTTCATAGCAGCTATAACGGCACAGGCCTATTCCCAGCACCATCGCGGCTTTAGAAGTTTTTAGATAGATGGCACCCGCAGGATGTTTCAAATTCCTTAGAAAGTTCCAGGAAAAAAACTCAATCTCTACCAACATATAGAGTGGCAAATCTTAGATGATATTTTCCTCGCGGATCCGGTTCGCCAATGCGTTGCCCTTTCTCCTGTTACGAGAAAAGAAGAAACTTATACATAAATTATCACAGCACTAATGTTTAATTTGTCTTTGTCTTCTGCCTTTCAGCAATAGAGGCGCATGTGCTGTCGCGAACTAATGAGCTTCTTTTACGACGACTTACAGTGGGGTCGTCAATTTCGTAGGAATTTTTAAAGGATATTTAAACTGCTGTTTATGATTGCATTAAGGATCCTTCTCACGCATCTACTAGTTCGCCAAACGTCAATTATTTAAGACCTTATAAAAGCGTTTATTATAACATAGCCCACTGTGATTACGCTGTCTGTCGTGAAGTAACCGCCCGATATGGATCACACTGCACGTGCGCGGCATACTGTTGTCATGGTTACCTCAGACGTCTCTTCCGTCCGTTGTTCGACAACAGGTGAAAACTCGCGAGCCGATTAACTCAGAATCGAACTTTTATGAATGATTTTGATAAAACCGTATATACTTGGGCAAATAACGTAAAGCCAAACACTCCGTCACATTGACGTAAACCACTGCATGTCTTATTCGAAACAGTTTGTTTCCCTTCTAGTAGACTCTTCCAGCTTCTGTTTTATATTCTTCACCATAGATGATAAAGTGTTAAAGAGATAAAGAGTGTTATTTTGCAGTTGTCTCTTGATGTGGTACCGCTAATGCCAGATTGTGAATATTACGGATTCCACATTTTAATGCCTCAAAGTCAGAATAATAATTAACACCTGTGTGAGCTTAGGTGATGCACGCTACAGTGTTCTTGTCATTCTAAAATCTTTTCTCAGGCCACAAGCCTTTTCCCCAACTTTTCTTTTCTTTTCAAATATTTAATCGCACGTTGTTAAATATCTTTGTCCTGAAAGAGTGAATGCCTTTTTTCATTTTTTTCTTTAGAGTGCTAAGAATAGCTTCTGAAAAGTGTCTGTTACCACAATTCTTTTAAGTTAGAAAAGTCTTATCCGTCTGTCATGAGCGGTTTTTGGTTTTTAATCCCTTTATGGCATGGAGATTTAAGCAAATACAGTTGTGGGGGAATCAAGATCATGCAGACCAATCTATCCAGTCCTACCTGCCCATTTCCAAACAATTGAGCAGGTGCATGTGGTCTTTTTGCCAAAACCATAGAACTGCCACTCATGCCCAATTAAAGTACAATCGTGTTTTACAGTGAAAGGCGTTTGAACGTGCTCCTACCCGAGCCCCGACCAAATACAGCTGTGTGGATGAAGTATTTCATCAAGCATTCTGTACCTTACTTTGTAGATAGAGAGCTTGAAAGATCACTGGTTTGTCATGTGAGAGGTTTGATTGATGGAAACCTGGTTTGTTGTACTGTATATTCAATGCCTCATAATGAATCTGGCTTCAAAGGCTTAACAAGTGGGACACAAAGAGCTTGAATTAACAGCTTTGTTTACCTACCAGTTGAACCAATTATTTCGCCATCAACCATGTAAGTCATCTTTTTTTATTTTGGACATTTAAACACACCTGAACCCGTGACTGGATTCTTCTTTGTGGCGGCTACAACCGCATCGCCACTCGTGCTCTGTGACCCATCGAGAACACCTGTACCGCCCGTGTACACAAACATAACTCATGTTTGCACATCATATGACAGGATATTGATATCGCATTATCATGCGCAGCTCAAACGCACGCATATTAAAAGCAGAACAAACATGTCCGTCAAGGTAATCTTGTCTTCCCTCGCCGCTTTGAATGAGACAGAAGGTCTCGGTTATTGCCAACTCAGTCCCAGAGCAATAAAGTGATTCATCGTCTAGATTACCGTTTAACAGGAAGTTGATTGAGAGCATAATCCATATTGATTCTCCTGATGGAAACAGGAAATAGCAGAGTTAGAAATAAAATCGTTTGTTGTTCCTGGTGAGAAGGGACCCCAGAGGAAAATGGAAAGCAATTGCGAGCTGATGAGTGGCACTGCCCCCTAGCACCCGCTCCTTCTAGCCCCACCGCCCTTTTCCTCTCATCCCCTTTGAGACCAGAGAGAGACGTCATCAGGGTTGTTGTGCTCTCGGCCTCCACCCCCTGCCACACAACTACACACCGGTGCTCTAGTCTAATTAGGAGGAAAAGCTACAGTTTAGCCAGCGCTGTGTGCTAAAGTTCAGTAGTCAACAGTAACTGACTTTCGCCCCTTATGCGTGACACCTCGAAGCAGTGTAGCTCTGTAATATATTTAAGGTTATGTATTACCGGTAGGATTTGGAAGAGAGATGGCATTGGCACTCCGCCTGCTGTCAGGTAGGGCAACAGAAGGGATTTGCGTGTCAGCATGACTGATGCTGGTATTTCATTCAGAAGCCTTTGCAATATATATAAATACTTCTCTCATTAGGGAGACGACAGATGTTTGCTAATTGGGATCATCCTGAAACTGGGGCGTTACTGGGCTGTGCCGCTCCGTGTGTGCGTAAAACCCACATTAAGGTTGTCTTGAGAGCAGGAACGCTGACAATAATCCATCCGTCCCTCCACAGGCGCGACACATCTGGAGGAATGAAATAAGACAGAATCATTGAATAATCCTCAGGCAGGCACTTTAAATTCCTCGCTATATTCAGCAGAGGTAATTGCTGACAATGTAAGAAGCTTTTTCCATTACGGGGAAAGCTGACAGACTGAAGTATCTTTTCATGCCTGCAGAAGCAGCTTGTACACACATTTTGCACGCTGCCTGATTTGATTAAGATTGATCTGTCCTCCACAGCTGTATCCTCGGCTCTGGGTTTTTCCATGCTTGTTTTTGACCATTTGAGAGGAGAGATTAAAGATGCTCCCACCTCATCTCCCTAGCCAAACACACACACACACACACACACGCTGGCGCTCACACGCTCCCTCACTCACACACACACACACACACACACCCCTCGTGGACTGCGACGTCACTGAGCGAGGGGACTTTGAGCTCATTAAGTAGAGGGCTGTGATATTCTGAATCGAGACTGTGGGACTCCCAACCGGCCTATTTATAGAAAGCACATCTCCATGGCAGTCATCGCTGCGCTAGCAAATCGCAGCCGTGGCCCCAGACACCAATTAAGAATGAAACAAATGCCTTTTAGACAGGGCGTGTCCCTCCTTCTCTCCTACCGGCCCGTACTGCCTTCTGCTCTGGGACTGGATCCTCCCTCTGCCTCTTCCTGAGGCTGCGTGGGGCATCGGGAGGACAGCACACAGAGAACTGGCGAAACCTTGATGCGGTGCTGGATATTTTTAAATGCACTCCCCCCTCCACCCCCTTTCCCCACCCCTACCTCTCCCCTTCTCCTTCTCCGTAGAAAAGTGAGAGTAATGGGTATTTTTTGTTGTTGTGTATGCATGTTCCCCTGTCTGTTCGTATGCGCTGGGATGCCTTTGGATGCAATGAATCGCAGTGACTCATAGAGGGACTTCAGAGAGGTAAGAGAAAGCTGCAGAGAGGAAGGGAGAGAGGAGGAATCAAATAGGTTAACGGTTTCCTGGAATTTTCATTTAGTTGCGTTGTTTTCATAGTCTGGAAAAAAAAACGCATTATTGATTAGAACGTGGCAGTTTGCATGTAGATATGAATGAGCGAATGAATGACTGGGGTCTTTCTGCATCTCTCCTTCTCTGTGGATCTTTCTTTAATCACTCCATTCTAGTTCGTTCTCTGCATTCTTACTTTGCCTTTCCTTATCTCTCTGTCTCCTTCAGTTTTGAACTCTTAGTGGGAAAGATAATCATCACCTTGCTGTGTGGGTTTGTTCTTCCAAAAGAATCCAGCTCAGCCGATTCCAAAGAAGTTTAGATGTTTTTGTACATTTGGGAAGCATGTAAAGTTAATCCATAACTATTATTATAGCCCTAGAAATTAAAATAAGTAACATTTTTACGATTTCAGTAGTAGCAATTATGTTATTGCAGTAACATCAGTATTGAATTACTCGTGAAAAACCTCGATTATAGAAGTTGTTCTTTCAGATTTTGACTTGTCACCTATATCTGTTCTGTGGGGAGCAAGGAGGAGGAAGGGAAGGGGAAGAGAGAGACGGAGGAGAGTGGGAGCAGTTCTCTTGTGTCCTTTTAATGATACTCCAGGGTCTCTGAATTTAGCCTGCTGGTGGGGGAAGGGGGGCACAAACGTGCAGGTGTGTGTGCAGGGACGGAGAAAGCGCGCAGTGTTAGTTGCGCTCCCACGGGCCCGTAACTAAAAATGAAACAAAGAAATAACAAGTTGACACGTTTTGTTTGTGTCGTAGTTTGTAGCGCATTGTCGCGGAAACGGTTCGCGGAGCTACTCTGGGCACAATAACACATGGCTGTTAAAGAAGGTGTTTAACGTAATGTCTATTGCAGTATGGTGAATGTAAATGATTGCTTTACGTTGTGTTTTCTCTTCCTCCTCTCCCTCCCCCCATCCCTCTTGTCTTTTCCCTTTTGCTGTCTCCAGTTCCAACAGGTTAGAAGAGTGATGACCATCCTGTTCGTTACTATGGTTATTTCATACTTCAGTTGCATGAGAGCTGCGCCCATGAGAGAGATCCCGGGCGTACAGGGGGGCCACCGGGCCGAGGGCTACCTGGGTGCCGCTGCCGCCGCCGCCGCTGCCGTCACCTCAGGCAGCCGAGGCCACGGGACTCCACAGAGTGGGGGCGGGCTGCCCTCGCTCACGGACACTTTCGAGCAGGTGATTGAGGAGTTGCTTGAGGTGGAAGGAGAGGCGACGCAGCAACTGGGGCCCGGGGTCGACCAGGGCCAAGGAGGGAGCGGTCCCGCAGCCGTGGCTGACTCGAAGGACGTTGACATGTACGCCTCGCGGGTGATGATCAGCAACCAAGTGCCTTTGGAGCCGCCGTTACTCTTTCTCTTGGAGGAATACAAAAACTACCTGGACGCCGCCAACATGTCGATGCGCGTGCGGCGGCACTCGGACCCCGCGCGGCGAAGGGAGCTCAGCGTTTGTGACAGTATTAGCCAGTGGGTGACGGCTCTGGACAAAAAGACGGCCATAGATATGTCGGGCCAGACGGTCACCGTCCTGGAGAAGGTCCCCGTGACTAACGGTCAGCTGAAGCAATACTTTTACGAGACCAAATGCAACCCCTTGGGGTACACAAAGGAGGGCTGCCGAGGAATAGACAAGCGGCACTATAACTCGCAATGCCGGACAACCCAGTCTTACGTGCGAGCCCTTACCATGGATAGCAAAAGGAAGATCGGCTGGCGGTTTATACGGATAGACACTTCGTGTGTATGCACATTGACCATTAAGAGGGGCAGATAGTGTACACAATGTATAGATTTTATTGAGAGTTCTAAAAAAGAGACATAAAATAAAAAAATATCTATTTGTGTAAATACATAACAGGGTAAATTATTCCGTCAGATGAAAATTTTATGGACTGCATGTAAAAAAGATGAAGTTTATACAGTAAAAGTGATACTACAGTCTATTTATTGAACATATTCATGATCTTGTAAACAATTAAAAAAAGATCTGATCAGTCATTCGCGCCCAGTTCAAATTACTATATCACATTCCTCGAGACATTGTGTTTTTTACGTTGCCAAGATTTTGAGAGATGAGGAGAGGAGGGGGTGAGGAAGAATTACATTCAAGGAAAAAAAAAGAAAAAAAAAAAAACTTGCATGCTGCTTCAATTGTGAATTGAGAAACTGTCCACTTTGGGAAAACAAGGAATCGATTTCCGACCAAAACATTCCGTTTACATTCTCAACCGTAACAGGATTTCCTCCTCTCAGTACTCTGTCTGTTTACTATCCTCAACTTCTCAAGGTAATGTTGGAAATACATACTATGTCAAGGTGCTGTTGTCAAAGCTTTGCTGTTTATTTTTTTATCCCCACAAGATGAAAAAATATATATAAAATATATATAAAATTTATTCATTGACATGTGTTCTGGATTAATATAATTCATTTTGTATGTTGTGAAGTTGTTTGCAATATTAAATTGAAATATTTGAAGAAATAAAATTACTATAGGCAACTGAAAAACAAAACCAATGTCAATAAAGTTTGAGCTCTCCCTTTGCAGGTCTAAATTTGGCACAAGCTTTGGAGAGAACCTCTTCTCTCTCAGCGAACAAACAGTGGATCCTACATTCAAAAGCGACAGAGATCCATTGAAGTACCTCCTATTCTCTCACCATATATAAATACCAGTGCATTCGAGAGGATCAAACGCTAGTTTGAGGAATTTCACAAATGCAGATGAAGCAGATTCAAACTTGAAAGTAGATTCAGTTCTCTTCCACAGAAGAACAAACAGTCTAAAATGTTCTCAGGTAAGACCTATTGTACCCTTGGCATGTAAATTCTATGGAAACCAGTCCCTCACGTAACGATGTCCAGTCAGAGGGTACAGGTCGTCATCGCTAGCACTGAGAGATTAGGATTTTCTTTTGTCTGAAAGATAGATCAATGGAGTCAACACTCCACTGCACTCTACATGAATCTGATACACCTGAACACAGACACAGACCTATACACAAGCCTGCTTTCCTTCAAAGGCTGTTATCAGACAACAGAACAGAAACTGTGTGACACTGATACACTGCCACAGATAAGGGAGGACACGGAGTTTCATCTGTTTATGGTAAGTATCTCACTGCATCATAAGTACGTGGACGGGTCAATAAAGAAAGGATGCTCAAGCAGAAAGTCATAATAAATGATCATGAGCGCATCTTTCTCATTAAACACATACCATTTTCAGACATATCTGAACCAAATCAAATACCATTGTGTTGATGCAACAAACGATCACGGTACAGAAAGCACAATCTATCAGTGTTTCTTAATGAGTAAAACCCTTGCTTATAAAGAGAAAACGCAGAATCTTTACTGCAAAATGCAACCATATACAGCAATGTTGACTGCACTAGATAAGGAAATGGACAATACAACATACTGGTGCATTTTACCCGAGAAACATCTTGCATGACTGAGTTATTTTTGTGAGGATCAGATTTTCCCCAGTTCAAAGTAGTCCTTGGTAAGACCCAGCAGGGCCCTGTCCCATTTGCTACAGAAGTAGGCCATTCTATTCTCTGTTTCCCTTTCTACAATACCAGCAACTAAACTCCTACAATCAGTTTTAGCAAGCTGGTCCAGTTTGTTTTGTGGCTTTGATAAAATCATTAAAAAAAGTAAAATAAATAAAGAAATCCTAAAAATACCACATTTAATAATAATGCCATAAAATAAGTGCAATTTTGTAAATTAAATACAGATACATCTGTTTTTTCACTTGAATAAAAACACTTCTGAATGAGTGGTTTTGTATATTCCAAGGCCCACATAGATGAATCCACTTCACACAAAAATATATTGGAAAAGCACAAGTGTTTTAAATTACAAAAAAAAAATTGTATAATTAATAATATTGTTCTTATCATCATTATTAATTTATTTAAAATTAATTATTTAAAAACATAGAAACTAAATATGTTTTATCTGTGCATGTGTTACATAGAATAAACGACAAAACCACATAATCTGAAACCTATTCAGAAACCCAACTATTATTATTTTACTGAATGGCACTGCTCACTGGGGACTGTCTTCCACCGAACGAGAAAACACCAAATGAATTTTCTTAATGAAAGAGTATTTACATTTTAATACTTGCAACTAATATTATAAAGTAAAAACGTATATAAACGATTACAGAAATTCCACTGTAGTCGTGTCAAACAGTACCCTGTAACTATATTCAGAATCTTTCACCACATCTAGTATCTTTTGCTAAAATATATAATATATAATCCTCACATATCATACAATAAAAAGATATTTCCTTGAACCGCTCGTAAAAAAAAAAAGGTTTGTTATGGTATGCAAAGTGTCTGCACAGAAGCAGCGCAGGAATGATGCTCTTGACGCGCCCTTTAATCTCTTTGCATTAGCCACAGCGCTTAAGCTCAGCTAGCTAACAGCAACAAACACAGCAGCCGAGACGCCAATCTGGAGCTTTCCCCAAACGCAAACTCAATATCCAGGGCTAAAATGGCCTCTTTGGGAGAACCCGTGCGTCTAGAAAGAGGTAAGCCGCTCATCTAAAACGCTTTCTGCTGAATGTAATGCTCGGAGGCTTGTGTAAATCACGCTTTTTGCTCTCAACGTCCCGCTGTCACTTCACGAGGGTGGATTAGTGGACGACAGCGAGCTAGCTGCCATTCACTGCGTCGGATCATTCGTAATATTCAACACATTCCACGACGTCCACGAAAGCGTATAAAATGTCAAGTGTGTATCTTTTTCTTCGGCCGTTAAAGCGGGAAAAACACAGCGAAAGCCAAACACCAGGCTAGCTGTCAGGAGCGGTAATCTTTTGTGTGCGCTGTTAGCATGGTCACTCCGGGACAGCGTTAATATTAGAGATCAGCGTATTTAATTGTTTCTGACGGTTTAGTGCAGGCTTTCGGTGACATCCGGACAGCCAGCATCTTATTTGCAGTCCAACTGATAGTTCATGGGGCTTTAAATTGTGAAGAGTGAGCGTTAGCTAGTCGATTAGCAAAAGCGCTGATTTATTATGATCAGAGGTCTTGCATCTGATTTTTAATCCGTGTCTTGAATAATAAGTACAAATATTTTCAAGTTACTTCTGTGGTTTAAAACGAGAACCCAAAATGTCTTTCGTGTAGAAGTTTTTATTTTTCAGCTTGCTTGAACAATTTTACTTTACCAATTTAATAATAAAAAAAGTAGTTATTTTCGTCTTCATTTAAAAAAAGAATTAGATTTAAATGGATTTAAGCAGAGAGAATGTCTGCTCGAGCAGGTAATGTTATTTGACAGGCGTAGAAGTTTAGCCCAAGACGAGGTGTTCAGCTTGAATGATGCAAACGACTGTCCCGGGCCTGGCTCTTGCCCTCATTGTTTTGCATATGTTCTTTTCCAGACATATCTCGTGCCATTGAGCTGCTGGACAAACTCCAGAGAACGGGGGAAGTGCCTCCCCAGAAGCTGCAGGCGCTGCAGAGGGTTTTGCAGAGCGAGTTCTGCAATGCCGTGCGGGAGGTAAGTGTGCCGGCATCGCATTCGCGCATTCAAATAAATGCAAGTCCTTATGTAACTTTAACTCACGATTGTAAAAAGTGCAGACTGCCTTGTCTCCTTCACCTGTGTAGTAGTAGTAGTAGTACATTTGGCACATATGCAAAGGGACGTTGCTTTGAAGCGCGTTATGCCATTTGTTTGTCTGTGATGATTTTGCTTGACTTTTACATTACCGTGCTGTAATTATTTGACCATTCAAAAGAGTTTCCTCATGAAAATTTCTTTCTTTGTGCTTTAAAACAATTGATTTTTAATATTATGATACACTGTCAAATCTTGCTCTGTACTTGGTGTAGAGTTGGGACCGTGAGATGCATTCTGCAGTTTTTTTTATTAACATCATAATTTGCCATACGTTTACGATAAATGTACAATAATTTACATGAGAAAGTTTGAGCTTTCTCTGTATAACAACGCACAGCAAACTGAATAATGAGGGTCCTGCGTTCTGGGTCTGTTTGAAAGGTGTTTGTGTATAAACTGGTTTTGAAGAACGCGCATCTTTCAGTGTGTCGTGTTTACTGAGAGTGACGAAAGGTCGTGTGAAAGCCCTTATATGGAGATGATTATGCAAATGACAAGCCTCTGGCACACAGGAGCTAATTTAGAATAATAAAATTGAATGAACATTAAGTTAAAGTGCACGTTCCTCTCAATTAGGTTGCAAATTTTTTTTTGTTAGAGCATCTCATGGGGGGAGGACAAACACAACAAGGTGTGATGAAGGTGCCAAAAAACAACATAGACCATTGATTTAAAAATAATTAAATAAATAAAAAAGAATGAGCAGACGGAAGTTACCAGCCCCCCCACCCCCTTTCCGTTCAAGTACTTGGCTCATTTACTCAAGACATTACGACTGAAGTCGCCCTCATCACTAATGCTTATGGAAAAAAAGTGCTCATTAATGTTGTAGTTGTGTAGAAGAACTGGACTGTGGATATTGACTCTGATGTCCACAAATAGCATCAATCCATTTGTCTGTTTCAGACTGGGCATAAAACTCAGCTGTAGTGTTCTGTTGCCCATGTAGTGAAACTAAGACTGTTGGCACTTGACTGGTCTCCTCCCTGCTGCTTGGTCATCTGTCGCGCTCACTGAAGACTCTGAAGTCTCAGCACAAGTGATGCTCGCAGCAGAGAATAAAGCAGGGGTTTCTGAAAGCCCCTTCTGAAAGATTTGTTTGCATGGGTTTGCGTGAGATGGACAGTTTTGGACATAATGAAGATATTGTCTATAAATCTAGACACTCATCCGAATTGATTTGGTCTAGAGTGAACTGTATTTTCAGTTTGCAGCAGCAGAGAGAGCTGTTTACAACATGTAAATGAACATAAATATTACGTGTAGTGATGTAATGTTGAAAACAGTATTTTTTTTTTTTTTTTTTTTTTTTTATGAAAACTTTTAAAAGCTTGTAAATGCATCATTAGTTTGCTGAAACCTCCGGCCCTTCACTTTTTATCTGTGCCTACACAGCCTTATTACACCCGGCGTCAGGGTGGACAAAACAGTGGTGTGTTTTGTGATTCCTAGGCCACCCGTGATTTCTCTGGAAGTGTTTAGGCTGTTGCATTTGGTGTTGCTTGAGTTAAGTGCTATACTATTTGTGATGAATGCATAAAATAGTTGATTGTGAACCCAACGGATTTCTCTTAAACATTTATGCTTTGCACCAAACCTGTGATAGGACGCTTAATTCTCACACGAATGAGTCAAGAGTCGAACGCCGAAGCAGTGGGTTGGATGTATAACAATGGCTCTAAATGGAAAATGAGAAAGTGGTTTAGCATGTGCCGAAGCATTAAGAGCAAGCCATGTAAAGAGATTGATTTGATACCATATCCTTTTAATGGGATGGCATTCCACTCATCAACTACGGCTGGTTTAAGACACACTTGCTGTTTTTTTTGGTGGCTATTCACTGAAGATCTGATCCAGATGAGTTTAAACAGCTTTTTAATGGTGAATTAAGATTCACAAGTAATTTAGTTGTAGCTAAACTGAGATGGATCTGGGAACCTGCCTCAGGTTCTGAAAATCTGGTTTAAATTGTACATCTGGTTTTGTTTACCTAGCAGTTTAAAGGGTCATGAAACACCAAACTGCTTTCTCTAAAACTTTAACACCTCTAAGAGACCCTTTGACTTTAGAGGTTGTACTGTGTTTGTTTGTTTGTTTGTGTAATTCATGCAGTGTTCTGTCATTTTCAGGTGTATGAGCATGTTTATGAGACGGTGGACATAAATAGCAGCCCAGAGGTGAGGGCGAATGCAACAGCAAAGGTAGGTCCTTGTGTATGTGCTAATTTAATAGATTTTTCTTTCCTGTAACTATTTTTAGCATGAGCATTGTCAGAAAGTTAATCTCATTACCTGATTGGCTTGGTTGTAATGCCTTCTTTAACCCCAGACTCGTAGCCTAAAAATATACAAGAAACTCTTTGTGGCCACTTTTCTTTTTGTGTGTGTGTGTGTATATTCAAATGAACAATTTTTTACCATGATACCATGATCATTTTTCCTGGATTATTTTTGATGAATTGAAAGTTTAAAAGAACAGCATTTGTTTTAAATTGAATTTTTTTGTAACATCTATAAATATCTTTGCTGATACCTTATGATTAATTGAATTGAATTGATTTAAGTGTATATAAACGCACACTTATTACCTTTTGTACAAGACTAATAAATAGTTTGTCACTAGTGTTTTAGTGATTTTATGACCATTTTCCCAGGCTACAGTGGCTGCATTTGCAGCGAGCGAGGGTCATTCTCACCCACGTGTGGTAGAGCTCCCTAAAACCGAGGAAGGATTGGGGTTCAACATCATGGGTGGAAAGGAACAAAACTCACCCATCTACATCTCCCGTATCATTCCTGGAGGCATCGCCGATCGACACGGTGGTCTGAAGAGAGGAGATCAGCTGCTGTCCGTTAATGGAGTGGTATGTACATATAGCTTTGGCTGTAGCTTTGTAGGTCAACATACTTCACATTAAAGGGATAGTTCACTCAAAAATTAAGATGGTGTCATTAACTACTCACCCTTATGTCGTTCCACACCTGCAAGTCATTTCTTTAACTTCAAAACACACATGAACCCTTTCTGCATTGCTGTCTATGGAGGGAGATTTAATAAAAATCTCAATTTGTGTTCTGAAGATGAACAAAGGTATTGCGGGTGAACTATCCCTTTAACAGTCACAGATAAATGAAATGAGTACAATAATTTGTAACGTGAGAAGAATGTTTATAGATCGTCAGTTACAAGTGAGCTTCTCAAAATTGTAATGTAACTGAGGTTGAATGTCAACCGTTTCTGTCTTTCAGAGCGTAGAAGGAGAGCACCACGAGAAAGCCGTGGAGCTGTTGAAGGCTGCTCAGGGTACAGTGAAGCTGGTGGTACGGTACACCCCTAAGGTTCTCGAAGAGATGGAGTCGCGCTTTGAGAAGTTGAGGTCTGCCAAACGCCGGCAACAGAACAACTACCCCCAGTAGGGCGTCTCGCCTGAGCCCTCCGCCCCTCCCATCTCTCTCTCTCTCTCTCTCTCTCTCTTTCTCACTTTCTCTTTCATTGTCTTTAATTCTTCTGCCATCTGTCTTCCTCGTTCACACTCGCTCACCCCCTTTCTCCAGCCAGGGATTAGCCACATGTTTGGCACTCCTTTTTGTGAAAATTTTCTAAATCCTCACCTCCTCAACAGTTTTTTAACAGTCTTTTCACACACTTCTTTTTCCTAGCATGAACACTACTACATTGGCTCTGGATGTCGTCATGTACACACACACACACACACACACACACATGCACTGTTGGTGCATTGCTAAGAATGTACTGTCATTTGGGATGTTGATTAGTTAGATATGCAAAGGGACCATTTGCAATGTTCAACTCCTGAGGTCATCTGAATGAAAATGTCAAAAGTGCCTCAAGAGATTTACAAAAAAAAAAAAAAAAAGAAAGAAAAAAGTCTGCAGCCCCCACTATGTCCCATCGTAGGCTGAGTTTTATGGTCCAAGCACAAAACGAGTGAACACTAGCATCATGTTAAAATGCAAAATCACTTAAAGAATCATTCTCTCAAAATAAGCATTGAGTGAAGGGTTTGTTTTTTTACTGTTTGCCCACATAAAAAGGAAGAATTCATCAGAAATTTCTCATTTTGAGTCTCCAGAGAGATAAATGGCAGAGCGGTGACACAAGCATCCCATCAGTCCTGCTGTTTCAAACACAAACTGTCAGCTGTAAATATACTTTTATACAAAAAATGTCAGTCTGATATCGCTGACTGATCCGAACTGATTCACATGTTTACAGTACAAACCCGACACCTTTTTTCCTCGGCTTCCTTTTTCGGCTCTTGAGTTCAATATCGTCCTGCGTCAACAAGAATATTAAACTATTTGGCTTTGTTTGGGGTTTTAGAGCTACAAAACATGCTCCCAATTACTCCATTTGAACAATCCTCTTTAATTTTAATAAGGGAATATTGCGGATTTGCATTGTTCATCAGAGTGGCGGTTCAGAGGAGATGTTTGTGGCACCGTTTGAGTGTTAGATGCGTAGAAATTTGTTGAAAGTAAACCGTTTCGTAGCATATGCCCCTTAAAGCACACAGAAACACGATGAAGCAGTCACTAGCTCTTATTTAGGCTTGCGTTTTGTTTGTAGAATTTAAGATTTTAATTTAAATCCTCACAGCAGAAACACTAAATTTAAAAGCGTAGGGGGAATTGTTTATGGCTTTCTTTCTGTTTTCACAACGCTTTCTGAATGTTAATGTGGCACATGCCTTTCAGTCAGCTGTGGGTCCGTGTTATACCCAGGCCACGCTGATCATCACAAAGATCTGCATCATGTTTCAGGATCGGTTCACCTAAATGGTTATATTAGCTTATCACGAGGTAGCAATAATGAGCATAATGCTAGCAAAACAGTAACGAATGCATAAATGAATGTTAAAGAACCCCAATCTTATTAACAATTCATTATATGAGACCTGTCTAAATGAAGCTCAAGTTATTTAGACTTTTTTTTTTTATTTAATTGATTTTTTTTTTTTTTATTGGTGCTGTCATTTTTTTAATTTTCTCTAATTTATTTTGTCCCTTTTTTTTTCTCTCAAAGTTCCTTTTTTGACCAATAATTTTTCTGGAAAGTCTGTAATTAACACAAAGAGAACCGGATCTGGAGCTGAGATTTGACCAGGTCTTCTCCAGATTCTGCACTTCCATTACATTCATGACTTAAGATTCATCTCTACTTGTTCACATTACAACCAATGTTTTAAAATTTTTTTAAAATTATTTAATTGATATGTTTTTTTTTTTTTTTTCAAGGTTCATGTCATAAAAGTAGTTTCACACTGCACTTTCTCTGTGTACTAATTTTCACATGTTAAAAAATGCAACACGCTTGATGTATTTTTAACCTCAAATGCAGGTATTTTCAGTGTCTGACAAGCTTGGAAAAAAAAAACGGCTATTTTTCTCAGTCTCTCATAAAATATTTAACGTGTCTAATTATAGAGGCCCATGACTCACCCCTAGCTGTGAGATACGTAGGTGTTTTGGGGGTGAGAGATAAAAGGGAGGTCTGATGTCTTGCATGAAGGAATCATGTCTTATTGACGAAAAAAAAAAGAATCAAGAGATCTTTTCTCTCTGTGGTGTATACGGTGCTCAGGTTGGTTCTTACAACAATATCATAAATTTTAAAGCATCATGTATCACAAGCAATAATGAGACATGAAGCATTTCCTATCAACATCATCATCATCATCATCATCTCAAACAGCTTACATACTCCCCATCCATACTTGGATTTGTCCACAGGGGGGGCTGATTAACTATTTTTATAACCATTTTCTTTTGATATTTTACCCCTTTTTGATAAAGCGATTTTTTTTTTTTCCAGGAATGCTTTGTATTGATTTATCTAGACCATATTCTCCCTGTTATTCAGGTAACAAGACCAAACTTGCATCCGTTCTGGGAGCTGGTCAGCTAGTTTGGACTGTTTTTAAGAAACTGTTGTTTTATTGTATTATTTGACATTTCTGTCCTGCTGTATTGTTACATTTAATGTGGATGTACAAAGACTGATCAAAGTGATTTGTTTTGAGGATACAGAGTTTAAATATACTGTGGGTTTAAAACCTTGTCCGCGTTTCCTTTCTTCTTCCTTTTTATTGGAGAAAGCTAGATAATGCGCTAGAACACTAGAGGGCGCTGCAGGACAACACCGGTACAGTTGCTGGTCTCGCTTTTTTTGCATAATGTGAACACGTAAAATGATTAAAACTGACTTAATTGCAATTTGCTTAAAACACTATAAATCATTACAAAGAAAAAACCCTCAGTCGCTGGAAACGGGTTCAAATGTCTACATTCGCATACGGCAGCCTTGCGTCGCGCGTAAACGGCACACGGTCACAGACCAATAAACACAATCTCGAGGGATTTGTCAGGCCAGTTTAGTTTCTTGTCAACGTTGTCATCGACTGTGTTCCGTCTGTCTCGGGTTGCATCTTTAAGACGGAACCCGCACGTCACCGGCTCTGAAAGCTTTGCTGATTAACAACATGTAATATAAAAACAATTCCTCTTCTGCCAAGGTGTAGAGAGCTTGAACTGTGTTAATGAAGAAATATCGTCCCCCTGACCGTATTAATGAATGGAGCTGTCATTCAAACGCACCCTCCGCATGTCCTCCGACCGCTTTCCAGTCTGTGTCTCCATTGAAAAATATTTAAATTAGCTTTTAAAATTGTGCATTAAAAACTTGTACATTTATTTCGACATTACAGTTTTGAACAATAGGCCTGCGTTTATGTCTGAATGTTGAAAGGAATGGGATGAAGACGCAGCTAAACTTCAATATGTGATGCGTCATTTTGACGCCTCTGTCGTGATGGCATGCCTGGGCCTCGTTTCAAACGTTTCGGCCTCTCAACCCTGGCACTGGAGAAAATTCCAGAGCAAAGCCGTGCAGGCCAGCCATGCTTTCTGCTCTCACACGTAATACCACTGAATTGACGCTTCCAGATGGAGTTTGTGTGGGCTTTGTTACATTAATACCAGCGGCCTGTTGGTGCTGGGACATACTTTGGACCGCGTGAGTGCCCAAAGAATGCATCTGATAGCCGTGCCGTCGCTGGTATAGACAGCAGAGTGCGTCATCGAGATGTATGGAAACTTAGAGGAGACACCTGTCTGCCACTCTCAGTGTGACTGTGGTTTCTCAGGTGATTAATTGCGTCTGCACGAGTGACGCATTTTAACGTGTCGTGGTTCTGAGAAATCTCTAGAAATTAGAAGAGAAATGCAACCGAAGGTTATTATTATTAGTGTGTTGGGATAAAGACTCGCTTGCTAAAATGTGAGCGCAAAAGAAGAATGTGCATTACAGTAGGCCATCTCAATGAAAATCAGACATTAAGCGTCAACAGAACTCTTAGCTTTATTCGTCATCTTTTGTGTGATATCACATGTGAATGGAAAATACTCGTATTCAGTCACGCATATAGAGTCACTATACCTTAAATACAACATGAAGTGAAACAAAATGAACACAAGCAATAAAGATGGATCACACCTAAGCACAGACCGTGGGATGCGAGTGAGAAATGGGGAGCACAAGCAAATGAAGAAAACCACTGAAATATTTCTTTGCTCCGTCATTTGATCACGGACATGTCATGGGATCAGTTTCAGGACAGAAGACAGAAAGAGGACAAGTGTCACAGTTTCTCCAAACCCATTACGTCTCTCTCATTTCTTGCTGTCTTCTTTTGCGACTTGAGCTGCGATGAAGTGAAAGAACCATTATTAGATTACATCCTGCGTTTACAAAGGGGGGGGGAGCTACTACTGTAGAATTATCTAAAGTTACCTACGGTGATGTTCAAAATGATTCATTATACAACTGAGCAACCTACAACAAACCTGCATGCATTTTAAAAGCCAGTTTTGTTAATTTTGGTCGCACACAACTTTGAGTTATGAATATCACATTTTAAGATTTAGATAGAAGTGGATACTCGCAAATATAATGCGTTATATCATGCAGGACTACAAACATGAATTAGTGCACCTGTTGAAAGTTTAGATATACACTACCATTCAAATATGTGCATTGCACTTATCAAAAGTGATAGTGTCGATAAAAAATTAAAAAAATCTTGAGAGCAAATCAGCATAAAAAAATGATTTCTTAAAGATCATGTGCTGATAAATATATACTGATCCCACTAATATTATATGGTATATATACACACACACACTAAAATTAATTTCAGTTCTGTCAGTATCTGGTGGCTCAGAGGCCAAGGGTGCGTCTCATTATGTTAACCATCTTTGTGTTCTTTTTTCACATTCTTTCCAGGAGTCTTATAAGACAAGGCAAAGATGCAACGATCAGATTTAAGAAAGAATTAAAGCATTAACTAAAGAAAAATAACAGATGGAAAAACATCTTCATAGGATGTTCACCTGTGCATCCTTGCTCATCTAAAAGCTTCCTCACAGTGCTTTTAGAGAATTGATTTGTCCTTCACGATGGCAGAGTTCGATCAATTTTAGTATTGAGAAGCACCCAGACATGCTGGACTTGAGACCGTGAAGTGCTTTTGTTAGAGAAGTACAGGCAGTGTGGACGTGACGGCAACATGCTTACCTTGAACACATTTCACACAGAGCAAACCTGAGCTTACTGTTTAGCTGAATGTGGAGGGAAACAGGAAGTAAGGAGGAAGTATTAAAGTGTGACTCATGGATCACTGCCTAGAGATCCATTTTGGAACTTCAGGCACACTTCTAATTCCAATCCAACAGTTATTAACCAAAATGAAAGTTTCGATTTATGCCATGCTAGACATGCTATCCATGTTTCTTTGTTTTAATTTTAAGTAAAATTTCGGAGTTATAAAATAAAATGTTAATACAGACCTTGATCTACATGTCTAGCATATATCTTTCATTTTTTCGTAACATAAGAGTGTTCTCTTACGTTCAGTGGTCATTCAGGTAAGTCTCATTCATAAGGGACGCCACTGATTATGGTCCCTCGTACAACATTTAAAGGCATGGTTGACCCAAATATAAAACTTCTGTCAAGTTTACTTCTTCTGTTTTAATTATTTTTAAAATTGTTGTTAACCAAACAGTTGTATGGTATTGCATGTATTGACTTTCATAGTACGGAAAAAAAATCCTAAACGGAGACCAGCAACTGTCTGCTTACCAACCTTCTTTAAAATGTCTTCTTATGTGTTCAACAGAAGAAAGAAACTGCTAGTTTGAGGGTGAGTAAATGATGACAGACCGTTCATTTTGGAGTTAACCATATTATATTACAGTACAAACGTCTCCCCGACCACATACTTTGAAGAGAAATGTAATTAATAGACAGATCAAATTTCGTCTTTAGTATGCGGTATATAACATCAAATTTGATCATCAGCTGTTATCTCTTGGTAGCTCTTGAGTTAGAGGCATGTACTTACGACGAACTTCCAGTTTGCATTCTACGACGTCTTCTCCGCTGTCGTTGACCGCCTTACACATGTACACACCTCCATCAAACGGACACGGCTTACGGATCTCCAGAGTCAGCACACCCTGATTGCTGAACATGCGGTACTTGGCCTCATTTGTAAGGTCCATTTTGTTTTTGTACCATGTGATTTTAGGCTACACAAAAGACGTGAGATGGATTTAGACTGTCTTCATGGTTTTCTCGCATAAACATTGATATGATTCGATACATTTTTTTTTCTTCTTTTCTTCAGACCCTGTTAACCTCTGGGTTAAGATACTAGCTTGTAATAGCCGTTAAATATTTTTTAAATTGTTTATTCATTTTGTAATATGCACTATATCTTCAAAAACAGATTCATTTGAACTCTTAAAAGTGCCAGCTGTTTGGACCTTTTCTGTTTCAGCATGACAATATCCCTGTGAACAAAATAAGGACCTCTGGGATGAATTGTAATGCTGACTGTGAAGCTGACCCCATCAGTGACCTCGCTCGTGTTCTTGTGTCTGAATGAGACCAAAAGCCTTCGGTTACAATCCTCAGCATAGTGGAAAGCATAAAAGCTTACTTACACAAAAATAAACCTTTTGTCATTAATTACTCACCCTTGTGTAATTCCAAACCTATAAGACCTTTGCTCATCTTAAGAACACAAACTGAGGTATTTTTATGAAATCCGAGACCCTTTCTGACCCTGCATAGAGAACAACACAACTGACACAAAGACAGCATTAAAAATATCACATCAGTGGTTTAACCGTAATTTTATAAAGCTAAGAGAATACTTTTGGCGCACAAAGAACGAAAGTGTTTTGTGTTTTCTAGCTTCATAGCTATTTTACCAATGCCCTCACTACCTTTTGACAGAAAGCTCATAGAAAGGTTTGAAAGGTTCTGGTTTGAAACCACATGAGGGCGAGTAATTAATGACAGAACTTATATTTTTACAAAATATAAATATAAGCTTTCTTTGTCTTACAGTTTAGACTCTTATCCTCTAGAATTGCTGAAGCATAAATGACTGATGCTTTGGTGTTTCATATATGTGGACCTACAGTATAGTGCGTGACCTTTGATAATTGAGGTCACTTGTGCTCACCTTAGGGATGCCTCTCACGGAGCAGCTGAGTGTTGCATTGTATCCAGCAATAACGGAGCGACTCACGAGAGGATGTGTGAACTTGGGGGCCTCAGAGAAATCATGATCTTTGTAGGAAGGAGGCTTGTACACAATGCCTGTAAAGAAGTCCAAAAACATACAGTATATCAGGAGATATCAGGAGCCACATGAAAATTAGAAAGACTTTAAATACTGACAGTCTAACCACTTAATGTTTACAGAAGTGTTCTTGCTATCTACGCTGCATACCAGTGAGCACGCATGAGAGTCTAATATCTGGGCACAAACGGTCACCTGTTTTTTGGATGTAGGCGCTGTCTTTGGAGAGGCACGGCTCTGGACTCAGACCCACCATATTCAAGGCATACACACGAAACACGTACTCATTCCCCATGATCAGGTCTGAGACCACACAGTTAGTGCGCCGATACTGCTCGTACACATTGTACCATTCCTGCAAAGAAGAGAGAAAAACACCTGGTCTCTAAAACTGACAAAAACACATCTATTATATGAAAACTATTATAATATACAAAAAATAATATTTTATATACACATACGGCCATTTAATTTGGAATTCAAATTTAGGCAAAAAACAAGCAATAGTAAAAATTACTTCTAAGACATTAATATTTTTGTTTAGCAGGATGCATTAAATTGATCAATAGATTAAGTAAAAAACATTTAATATCAAATTAAATGAAGGCTCGTGTGACACTGAAATCTGGAGAAATGGCTGCTGAAAATTCATTGTTGACATCACAGAAATAAACTACATTTTAATATATATATATATATATATATATATATATATATATATATATATATATATATATATATATATAAAAATATATGAGTCATTTTTAAAAATGTAATAATGTTTGCCATCATGTCATAATCTTTTATTGTACTTTTGATTAAATAACTGCAGCACTGGTAAGCATAAGTGACAAACATTTTACAAAATATTTACTTAAATATCAAATGCTAAATGGTAGTGTATTAAAAATAGGATTATGTGGACGTCGCTCATTTATTTATTGTGTGGTGGGGAATGAGTTAGACAAGTTTCATGTTTCTTTGAGGTGGTTGTAATATAGCCCATGTGTTAGTTCATTTAGAAATATATAGGCATAAAAATGTCTGAACATGAAGAACATGAGATTTTTAAGCATAACCCTGCCCCCCTAATTTCGTTATAACATTAATTTCCTTAGTTATTCCAGTGTTTACTATTTAAATGGGTACAAAACACTGCATGTTAATCGTGAACCACTTGTGGTCATGTGGTCACCAGCAAACAGTATGTGGGAACTATGTCAATACTTATCCTCGCTAATCTAAAACATTGTAGCGTGGTTCTCAAATTTCTGTCTATACCACTGTAAAATCGTTGTCCATTGTTGTAGACAATGCGGAAAATACTGCAGGATCGCTTAGCGCATGTATTAAGCCGAACTGTCATTACAGTATGTACGTGGGAGCAGTAGATGTTGAAGCAGGTAAATGGCCTGCCCATGAATGTGCCCCAAAGCCTGCAGCCTAAAGTGCTTTTATATTTAGCAGCAGAGCATCTCCGATTTCTGATTGAGATTGTCCTGTGAAACCTGATAATCCGGTGTCTTCCTGCCTGCTGCTCTGGACACAGGGAGAGGAATAGACTAGCTCCAGTAACAATGTGAGGTGAAACCCAAACCGGGTGCTTTTTATTTAGCCGCTAACCTTAGTGGCTCAAGAGTACAAAGGGGTAAAGAGAGCACTATAATGACAGCACTTAAATCAGGGCAAGGCCGTTGGCTAAGATTACAGCATGCTTGCACCGAAGGGGGCACAGGTGCTCTAGTTTGGTGTGCGGCAAGGGTCATTTTGAAGCTTTGGGTACTGGATGTTCTGGATCCTGTCCCCTGGCCCACGATTCAGTGCCACTGGCCAACTGTATGTCACAAGAGAGGCTATAAACTCATAGTCTCCCTGCACTGCTGTGCCACTGATGAATAGTGTACATACATTACTCAATTACAGTGATCACAAGCTTAGCTGCTTTAGATAGACAATAGCAGGCATGGGGAGGCTTACGAACCCACTAACTCTTTCTCTTTGATTACTTATCAGTTCTTGAAATACATACGTGCAGTATCACTGTTAAAGAAATTAATGAAATGAAAATAAAATCAAATAAAATTTGACATTTTAGCAAAAACCCTAATTTGAGTTTACCATGGTTTTCTTATCAGCCTTCTGGATGGTATAGCCTGTGATGTCGCAGTTGCCATTATCCTTGGGTGGTTTCCACTCCAGGGCAACGTTGAAGCCCCATACATCTATCACCTTTAAATTTTGGGGTGGGCCTGGCAGGTCTGACAGTAGAAAAGAACAAAATGTGTTTGGATGTTCACTGATACGATCAAATACTTTTACTGTATATAAGATTACATATTCTGGTAATCCAAACTGAATGTTATTCTTGTTTAATTGTGTCAGATGAAGACTACAATACATGTTTGTACACTGTCAAACTGGTTCTAGTAACTCACCAACTATTTGTATATTCACAGTGGCCCTGTCCTCCACATTCTCAATTTGCACTTGAAGTTCATACTTCCCAGAATCCTTCCTCTCGGATCTTCGGATGAAGAGGATGGTATCAGTGTCGCTGTTTCGTATGCTTACCTGCTTAGGGTCCAGAGGCTCGTCATTCTTTTTCCAGGTCACTTGAGGTCGTGGTTTACCCTTAAAAGGTAAGTAGGTGAAGAACATCTCATTGTTCACTAACTATATTACTTTTAAGTACTTTTATGAGCAGACAGAAAAATAGATAGATAGATAGATAGATAGATAGATAGATAGATAGATAGATAGATAGATAGATAGATAGATAGATAGATAGATAGATTAGACTTGTGTCATTGACTGCATCTGTATGCAGCTTCTCTCATTGAATTTCAGCCACTGAGCTCAGAGTATTTATAGAGTGAGAGGATGAAGATCTATGTTTCACAAACTGGGTTCTGTAAACAAACAAGTGGAGAAGTTACAGTCTAGCCAGACACTGAAGCTCTAGCTGATGGAAACTGTTGGAGGTCAAAATCTGCATCAAAGGAGGGCAGCCAATGGTTTCATATTGCGACAAATAATACTGCTGGATACAGCAATACAGAACTTTGCTGGATCTTTTGGTGCAAATCTAAATTGTCTGAATGAATTAGTCACATGTTCTGCAGCATAATTTTGTGTAGGAATGGGCCCTTGGATCTTGGATGACTTTTCTCACCTGGAAGGGGATTACCAGGTTAATTGTTTCTCCTACTTTCTTGATGATTGTCTGGCGGAGGTTACGGGGCAGCCAGATTTTGGGTCGCTCTGCAATAATAGAATGCAAGTGATTCACATGGCAGCCCTGCATCTTATAAAATAATAACTCGTCTTACCCTATCTCATTTCCTAACTCATTTTCTTTCCAACAGTGAACTGTAATGCGATGCAGTGTATGAATCTTCACTTTAAAATAAACATAATTTGCCTGAACATCATTTACAAGCTTAGTTTCATTCTACGATGAGGTAGACTCATCTGTAGCAAGAGGCATTAACATATGCTGTTTCTAAACACATCTAAAAGACAAAAAGCTGATATAATTGAACCTCTAGCATCGCTCTAAAATGTTAAACGGGCTAGCATAACATTTTTAAATCATTCTCTGTGTAACTCACGCATAATTTCACGGATGGTGACTGCTTGTTGCAATGTGGCAGGAAGACTTGGGCCTGCCATGTTATACGCTCTCACGCGGAACTGCATCTTCTCCCCAGTTGGCAGATCACGGATGATCACAGAGGTCCTTTCTGTGAGACCCGAAAATGCAGGAATCCATTCATCAGCTACAGAGATGAAAGGAAAGTTTCAAACACAAAACACTGAGAATTTATTCTGAATAGTAGTATGATGCAGTTGTTGTATATGTATATGTTTACACCGAAATTTATGAAGCTATAATAGTGCTCAAAAGGTACTGGTCAATTAAACTTTTTTGAGGTAATTTATACTTTAACTCAACAAAGATGCATCAAAGTGATAAAATTGTGATAAAAAACATTGTTAATAAAATTAAGTAAGTTTGTAAACAAAAATAAAAAATGTTTCTTGAGTACCAAAATCTGCATACAGAATGATTTATGTGATATTGAAAACTTAAATAATGGCTTCTGATTTTTTTTTTTAATTGTATTTTAGTATTACAGCATTTTTGATAAATGCAGCCTTGGTGAAAATAAGAGACATTTAAAAATCACCATTTTTGTTTTTTTAAACTCATGTATTCTCATTATAAACACATTTAAAGACATTTTTAAACCCTCCCATGCTTACAGCCTTCCTTGCAGTACTCAATCCCATAGCCTTCAAGTTCAGCTGAGCCTATCCGCTCTGGAGCCCTCCATTTCAGAGAAATGGTGGTATCACTGATGTCATCAACACACAGGCCAGTAGGCTCGCTGGTGGGAGCTGTGGACAGGAAGTTGATACAAATGAGCATGTGTTTCAGTCAAAAGCAACTATGTTCTTGAGGTTTGGCCAGCTTCCATTTCCTTTATACTGGCAGCTGGAGCAAGTCAGTCATATACCATCCTACACTCTTATTTGTTTTTTCGTTATCACTTTAGCTATTAAACTGGTTAGGATTTTTGCAATTAGCCCTGAAATGATGATGTACCTCGCTTTGTCAACTGGCAGCAAGGAAAACCCTTGCGTTTGTGATGTATTTTGAGTGCAACATTTGCTGTGTTATACTGTTACTAAGCCATCAAAGACAGAGATAGTACATAGCTGGATTTAGTAGGTCTCGTCACTGTGGTCTCCAGTAAAGTTGCACTAAACAATGTGAAAAGATCATAGTTGTTAGTCATTGTCACTAAACTAAGTAGCCATAGAAACTATGGAGGCAACCTCAATTGTGTGACGTTCATCTCCACTTACCTTTCCGACTACTTTCACAGACAGCATTACATTACTCACAAGAATAACTAACATTGCTTGAATGAGCCTGAGTTTAACTTAGGGTAGTGGTGATATGGGCCTCCTGAAGATATACATTGTGTGCTGTGATTTTTAAGCAAGGTCAGGTCAAGCTGTGTATTTATGAAGACCGTGAACAAATCCAAGAACATCTATTCATATCTAGCCAAGAGTTATCTAGAGTGGAAAAATGTTTCAATTAATTGACATGCAAACAACTGCTCTAATTACGGGCCAAATAGAAAGAAACAGAGCAAAATGATCAGGCTTTGCTTTGGTATGCTTATTCAGACCTTAAGGTGCATGCATCCTTTAACCATCCTTGAGCAAATTCACATGGTAAAAACTAGACCTAGTCATTTCAACAGGAATTTAGGAATAAGAGGGAAAGATCTGGCCTTGTCAGGTTCAGGATGCAACCAGCAGAACACCCCAAGTGACCATGTGCTTTATACATCGCTACACTACTGACAATTAACATTTTCCCAGCAACATTTCACTAATGTGACCGTATCTTTGAATGCAACCATTCACACAATGACAGTCATATCTGCTAGTTAAATCATGATACAAGTGATGCTGTTTCCAGACCCAAGCCTCTATTTGTCTCAGTTGAGAAAACTATCTCAGCAGCGTATCATTACACAAGTTTACAAATCAATACCCATGTGGACAGGCATTAAACAGCTGGTTTAGGTTTTAAAGCTACTCCGTATGCCTTATTCTTGAAATAAGTTAATCAAAATGATGCATCAAGGCAGCCGTAAAAAGATAAATAAAGATGTCATGGAGAGAGGTATAATCCCTGAAGAATAATAATCTCCAAAAAAGAAAGTTAGAAATAGATGCCTACTGCCAACAGGTTTAGGCTCTGATTCTGGCTCTGGTGGGGGAACAGTTTCCTCTGGAGGTGCTTCCGCAGATGGTGACCCTTCCTCTCCTGGTGGTGCTGCGTCTGCTGGAGAAGCTCCATCTTCAGGAGGAGCAGGAGTTGCCTCTTCAGTTGGAGGTGGAGGAGCTTCAGCACTGGCGTCTTGTGCAGGTTTTTCTGGAAGTGGTGCTTTAGGCTCTGGCTCTTTGGTTTCTGCTTGGACATCGGGCACTGGCTCGGCCGGCGGTGCTTCAGCTGGCAGTGCCTCAGCTGGCTTCTTCTCAGCAGTCTTGGGGAGCATCGGTTTGGTCATTCTGTCTCTGGATCACTTCAGACTGATGCGTTTTACAAGTAGAGCCTCCTGAAAAGTGTCTGTCCGTTCTGTAACACCTGCTGTGGTCTTCTCTGGGCACAGTGACGGTGACAGGCAAGTAACAAAGAAAGTGCACTGTCCTGCCCCCTCCTTTCTTTTGACAATGCAGTAGATACAGCTTTGCAAAGTGCTAACATGCCATTATTTATAGAGAAGGATGCCATGGATAGTTTCCTAATCGGCTGTCTTGTAACAGACAACAGTGTATACAGATAGCGACACAGATAAGACAAAAAATGAATGCATCATTAAAGGAATAGTTCACCCAAAAATGAAAATTACCTCATATTTTACTTACCCCCAAGCCATCCTAGATGTATGTAACTTTCTTCTTTCAGACAAACAGTCAGAGTGTTTTAAAAATTTACCCTGGCGCTGCCAAGCTTTGTAATGCTGGTGGATAGTGGCCCTTACTTTGAAGCTCCATAAATCGCATATAAACATTGTTAAAATAACCTAAACGCTCCGGGGGGTTAACACATATCTTTTAAAGCAGATTAATGGGTTTTTGTAGCAAAAATATTTGTAATTTTAAAATTATCATTGCTGTTTGTCTATTCTCTTTTGAGCTTACCCTGCGAATGCAGCTTAAGTCATATGTCACACAACCAAGACGTGCAAACGCGCAAATTGCCGGAAGTGGTTATCATTATCACGTCATGATATTGACTTTACATTTTTTTGTAGATTTTGGTCACCGAACTATTTGAGTTTTCATTGATTCACATTGTATGGACAAAAAATAAAATGGAATGCAATAGGAACCAAAACCTCAGAAGAACAATGTGAGGGGTGACTAAAGAATGATGTTTTTGTTGTTTTGTTAAACTATCCATTTACTTTACAAGCAGATCTGGGATCTTTCCAAAAATAGCAATACTAAATCATAAGATATCACAATGAAAGCAGTGGATGGAATTCATAAATCCGGTGTTCAGCATATGCTATACTCCAGATTAGCCATTACATATTGAAATTAAATATCTGCAATGGGCTTAAAAAATAGCAGGGGAAACAAACAAGTTCCTAATACATAAGCAAAGATATAATTCAAAGCAGTGGAACCTACCAACTGGCACAAATGGCTGGGAGGCAGCACTGGGCCGTGACATGCCGATGGCGTTTACTGCGTACACACGCATTTCATAGGATACACCCTCAATCATTCTCTTGGCTTCATATGTAGTCTCTTTATAAGGATCAAAATTGAGTCTCATCCATCTATAGCTCTTTTTCTTCTTCCTTTCAAGAACGTAACCTGCAATACATTAAGAGCACATTATCATCATGCATTTCCTGTACAGTGCACATTTAAAATACAACTTTATTAGCTTGTTTTTTTTAGTAATATGTGGATCCTTATCATGTAATATAGGGTCATTCAACTAACTTCAAGGTAGAATAAGTTTGTGTTAAATAAAATTCATTCATAGTTCTCTGGAACATATGATGTCAACAAGATTTACTTCACAGAATATGAACTACTTATAGCAGCACTATAGATAGCTCTGTAGTAATACTTTGTACTATTATTATTAAGTCACCTATGACTGGCTGGCCACCATCAAAGAGCGGGGCATCCCACTGAACAATGCATGAATCTTCACCGACACTGAGGATTCTGGGAGCTTCAGGTGGGTCAGGCACATCTGTAAAACATCAAATGCTCAGTCACACCATTTCTTCTGTACAGCTACTCAAATGGCAGCTTTCCTCTATGCGTGTGAATATTTAAAACCTCCTGAAGGCAATACACACAGAGCGATAATAAACAGGCAAGATTAGCTTGTGGCCTTTTGATGTATTATATTTTAGTGCAGTTCTGAAGTGTACAAGAGTGCTGCAACATAGCACATAATGAAACCAGGGACGAACTTCGGCCTCCCAGAGAACAGCTGTAAAACGTACCCATCGTAATGTGGTAAAAAGAAGCTTACCAACAACTTTGACATTAATGTCAGCTGTGTCTTCTCCAGCAGGATTTCGTACAATAACAGAGTACACGCCCTCATCCTGACGCTCCGCCCCCTCAATGGTGAAGATACAATGGCCTTTGGTACTTTCCACATGGACACGCCCATCTGAGTCTGTCAGCACCTGAACAACCAATCAAAACCACTTGTTAAAAATGTTAAAAATCAATCTGGAATAGATCAGAAAGGAAATTCTAATATAAAACACCCACAGATACCACAAATATCTGAATTATCAGATAATATACGTTACCTGTTACACACCCACTATGAATGGATGGTGCTTACCTTTATTTTCAAATGTTATACTTTACGAACTTCAAATTATAAAAGATTCACTCACCTTGTAGACAGTATTCTACAGAGTTGTGTGTGAAAAACGTGCTTCATAACTGTCAAGATATGATCCATGTTTCAAAGTGATATTTGTGTTAATATTAAAGCAGCTTGTTTCCTTTTTACCCAGGAAAAGACAAACCACAACAATTTCAACAATCTAACAATTTCAATCACTAAACTACATTTTCTAAAAAAAAGTAAGTATATATATATAGTATATAGTATATATATATATATATATATATAGGAATTTGATGTATTGTCCAATGGTTTGACAAATGTAAAACATTAAAAAAAAATTATTTGTGTGTTAAGTGCATATAGTCTGGTTAAAACAAGAACTACCAGATTTTAAAAAAAACCTTTTTGTATCTCTTTTTTTTCTTTGTATCTCTACTGTACATATTACCTAGCTGCACCTTAGTTTAATTTAATGTATTAGTACACAGTTTAAATACATGTAATATCTTTCTAATTACAATAAAATGAATAGAATATTGCACAGGCATAAGCTACTAAAATAAAGTGTATCAAGATTGTACTTAAGTGTAAGTGACTGTGTACATATGTGTAACAGTAGTTGTCTGTAACATCTACAAAATTACAAACTGTAATTACAGGCTGTTACATACCTTAGTAACATGATAAGTACATTCTATTTTATGTAAGTACAATGGCTACTACTACGTACCTAATTAAATGATTACTCTGTATTATGAAACCTTAAAATAAAGTGTAACCAAATTTTGCTATGCCACACCATAGGATGCAGTCAAATTTGCATTTGTCAAATAATATATATTGTGACGATTCGGCTGCCCCTCCCCTTTATTGTCATCATCACCCCGTCCTTTATTCGCCGCCCTTCACCAGGCTCCCGACGGGAGTGGGCGTGTCCGATAGGAGGGGCGTGGTATTGGTCAGGTCTGGCGGCGTGTGACGAGGCACACCTGGAGTGAATTAAGCCTCGTTACCGCCGCCGTTAAATACCGAGCGAGCCTCTCCTCGAGAGACCGGTCTCTTCCCCCGTGCGTCCACGCTGGTGTCCTCGTGGGTCCAGGAAGGGTGCGTGAAGGAGCTCGCCACGCCGCCAGAGAAGCGAGCTGTCGGACACCGTAGTCCAGGCGATGACCACACCCGTGTATCGCTGTCGGGCCAGGATGCCTGTTTATCCCCTTCAACTCTGCCGACCGGAGGAAAGACGGACCAGAGAAGGGAGCGCGTGCGGCCGCCGGACTCCGCCCCTTACCTGGACCCTTCCCCCTGGAACACTTCCTGACCTGCACTTCCCCTGCAGCACGACGAGGACACCAGTTCACCCTTTTATTTGGACACTTTTCTCCCTGGACGCTTTATTTTGTTTAATAAAAAGCCTCTCCGAGGCCTGACGCCACGCCCACTGTGTCTGTCGTTGGCTCCTCCCGTCACAATATATATATAGTGGGAAATGATTATTCACAATTAATCGCATCCAAATAAAAGTTTTTCTGTAAATAATATGTGTGTACTGTTTGATATGTGTGTACTGTTTATAATTCTTATGTTTATAGAAGTACACACACATGCATATATATATATGAGAGAGAGAGAAAGAAATATGTTAAGTTTATATATGACATTTTTATTTATAATTTAAATTATATGACTACTAATATATGCATGTAAATACATTGTAAATATTTTCACAATATATACTGTATGTGTGTATCTTTATATGTACATAATACATATACAGTCCTCACTCAAACATATATACATAAAAAGGTTTATTTTGGATGCGATTAATCATTGCCCAACACATATATGGAGTGTTCCCCTGGATGAATTGATCAAGACTGCAATATCATGCAACATCACGGCCAGAGCATGATTATGTGCCGTGTACAAGCAGTCAGGGATTGTTAAGGCCCAAACTCACTTCACCGTTCTTCATTGTCCATGTATGCCTTGGTTCAGGTTGTGACTCTCCCTCCTTAAAGCTACCCTACATGAGCAGAGCAGAAGCTGTGAAGCCATGGCAACCAGGTCAGAGGTTAAGTGTGAGAAACTAAACTGTCAGCCTTCCATCTCAGCACAAAACTCCTAGTCCCAGAGAGCCTTGACAAGACTTTCTGGTTATAGCCGGGAGATGTTACAGTACCTACCTGTCAAGGCTTCTGAAGCCCAGATGATGGATCTCCTGTTACATTTGTAGGACAACATGGCAAACCGTAAAGAATTACAGTACACATATAAAACATACCACAAACTCTAACTTCTAACATTCTAACTAAATAAAATTCTAAAGGAAAAGTTTAGTCTAGGTTTGGGTATTCTGCTGTTGTTGACAGGGTTGCGTTTCTCAAGCAGATCTACAATCTGTTTAAGCTTACAATGCTTTCGGGAAACACAGCTCAGACCTATTCGTTCAGACCGGGATTGTTAGAAATCGATACCAGACAAAATTTAATGAATCGCTCCTACCTTTTCTCCTTTTGTCCAAACCACAGTGGGGGCAGGATCTCCAGTAATTGGTACATCTAGTCGCAGTTTGTTTCCAGCCACAACCAAGATTGTGGACTCAGCGGTGCGGCCCATGCAGTCCAGATGAATCTTGGGAGGATCTTACAAAAAGTTGACACATTCCTACGATTTAACTGCTACCAAAAAGGTTCATTTCCTTCATTTTAGTATTTATGGTTTAATGTGGTTACCAGAAATACATCAAATGATTATAAATTATATTCATGATGTTTTTCATTTTTACCTTGGCGAGGAACAAAGTCGATTTTGACCTCTGTAAAGATAAAACATAATCATTTAAAGAATAATGACACATTTTTTTAAGAGCAGTTTAAACTCAACTTTTTCAGTAATAATTAAAAGGATGTACCTAAAAAGTTGAGCTTGGCAGAGAGATTGAAGGCATAGCCCTCAGGAACGAAGGTGTAGTCGCCTTCATCCTCTGGTTTTACGTCATCAATTATCAGCTTATGAATCCTAAATATAAATTAAAAAAGTAGCATCACTATAATTACAGTTGCAACAAACAGTGAAGTGAGGTAACAAAGCCAAAAAAAATAAAAAATTGTGCAATTTATTATTTATTTTAATTTTAATTTATTAACAAAAAGAATGCTGGATGAAGGTAAAAGTAAAGAAATTCTAAAACACAAAAAAACTAAAATTAGTTACAACGGACTACAGTGTTTTGTTATTTTTGTGATTTATTCAAGCACAATACTTTCAGTAACGTGAAAACGGCACAGGACAACAATGGTGTAGTGTACTTTTTTATTATTATTAATATTAATAATTTAAATGTTATTTAACTAATGTTTTTTCTACTTATATCATGTTTTATTACACTTGACATTTTATATACCCCTTTTAGCAATATTCAGTGTTTTTGCAGGTTGAGTAACTAAACCGTACTTTATAATCTTAATTTGAATAAAGAACCTTCATTTGAGACTTTGAGACATCAAGAAATCTTAGATGTAATATTTATGTAACACACGAGCACTTACCTGCCAATGTGTGTGATGTGAGTTCTGGCATCAGGTTTCACCTCCACTCCATTTCTGTACCAGACGCCTTTCACATTCTCATCAGAAACCTCACATTTGAACACAGCCTGGTCTTTGGCCTTCACCGTCAGGTCGGCAATGTTTTGATAGACCTCTAGCTGTTTCTCTGAAGGTCAGAGGTTAAAGAGAACTGTCATCACACATGACCGAAACTAACTAAAATCTATTCTAGCATATGTTATCATCACTAACTAAAGCGTAACATGAAATTAACATGTTTTTAAATAAACATGGCCTAACGTTGCAGTAACTTTGAGAGCCTTTGAGGTACTTTGATGTAATGTGTAAACACCACAGTTGTGAAATAGCTAAAAAATGTTCAGTACCCACAATAATGACGTTTGATTAGGCAAATCAAAAATAAAAATGAAAGATAAAATGTTAATGAAAAAAAAACCTTGACAGCCCTGTCACCATTTGCAGGAACATTATGCCTTTTGTAGTTAACAGAAGAAAGAAATCGGCAACATGCAGGTGAGTAACTGACTCATGTTTGGGTGAACTATCCCTTTAAGACAATAAAGAGAGGTGGGGTAAAGAAAGGTGACAATCCCATTGATGGGCTGGTAGAGTTACAGTATTACTGGGCAGATTTTTTTTTCTTCTTGGCACCTCTTGTACTTGATCAAAAGCCCAGACAAACTGGTAACAGACATACCTGGGTATCAGTTTGCTTGCAAAGTGCTATACATGCTTCAAGACTCAGAACAGGAGACAGAGAGAGTAGAGAGAGTGAGAAAGAGACAGAAGCAAACAATAAAAAGAAATGGGAGAGAAAAGGGAATGAGTCATAAATCTTTCTTAGATGCTATTAAAAGAGAGGGACAGAGCGGTGTGACAGAAAGGGAGAGTGAGGAAGGAACAGACAGAGTCACCTGCCCTGTTAAAATATATGGGTCAGCCGGTCTAACAATAGCTGGCATGTTGGCATTGTGAATGGTAACCTTGCACAGTAGTGTTGGTGGCCATGTTTTCTAAACAGATGAGAGGTGAAGTTTGAATGACATGGCCATGAGTGTGAAACCTTAATGACTACCATATGTGTAATGTATATATATATATATATATGTGTGTGTGTGTGTGTATGCCTTCCACTATCAAGGGTGGAATTCATTCAATAAGTTACAGGTTACAGTACAAATCTGAAAATACAGTCTGCAAATACAGGAGGATTTACTTTGAACTCTCAGAATTCAGATATTTACCCTGAACCATGAGCTCCGCTAATGATTGCCCTCCATTGGTTTTCACTCTGTAGTGTCCACAGTCCTCCTTGGTCACGTCATTAATGATAAGCACATGCTTACATCCATCTTTCTTGAAACGATACTTGAATGACTCATCTCGAGTAAGTTCCACTCCGTCTTTCTCCCTGTACAGGTCAGACATTCGGTGTTTATTAATATTTGTTGATGTTTAGGTCTCACTGCAGTTCCTATTCATACAAATAGGCCTATATTCAATTGAAAAAAAAAAGTTACGACAGAAAAAGATTTAAATTACAGAAGGAAGATTCACTAACATGACAGAACAAAAACATTTCTAAAGGTACTGCCATGGCTAACAGTATTATGACAGTGATGTATTGTAATGACAGCTTCTAAAATGTAAAGCTTGATTCATGAGCATTACATCAGGGTAGTGGGAGCAGTTTGGATAAACCAAATGGCTGACATAGTAAAAGACTAACGATTTATATTAAGTTGATAGCTGCTAATCTTTTTTCATGCTTGCATAATCTTTTACACGACCCCCAAGCGATGCAACTCTACTTCATATTCATATTCGTTCCGATCAATTTAAAGACACAGCACCACATCATTACCCATTACACTTGTAATATAAAGTCCTTCCAGTACTCCATTCCAGTACTAGGAACAGTATCTACTTTTTGCCTTTCTCTAATCATGAAAGTCATCCACTATTCAAGAGAGGTGCCATAAACCGCCAGTGACTTTCTCGTTCCATTCTAGGACACTTGTGAGGTGCTAAAAGGCTGCTATGACCTTTTCCAGGCACTGATCATTTACAGCCCAGGGTGATATAGAGCCTTGGCTACAGCTATGGCAGAACCAGCACTCACTCATGCACCACCATCTGTCAGTCAGTGTGACTCACCCAGCCAGCCAGCCAGCCAGCCATGCTAAAAGAAACACATATGCCATCTACTGGACATCTCTGGAATGCCAGGACTCTGACTCATCCTGGACAGCTTGAGAAATGGTCACCTTTTCTAAACTCTTCTCGGGTGTTGTTTGATATCTTTTGTGCACGGCAGTCTAGTGGCGATATAAGCTTTCCATGCTCATTATGGATGCACTTTTTAAATGTGTCCTGGAAAATGTGTTGCTAATAATGGAAGGGAAAAGGTAGTGTGTGCATGTTTATAGATCTACCATTTGACTTGAGCCCCCTCTTCAGACACTTCGCATTCAAACTCTACTCGTTCTCCCTTCATAACCATCTGATCCTCGAGGTTGCGTACAATCAGAACAGGAGGCTCTGAAGACAGAGAGATATATATAAATATATATATATATATAAATTGCAAAAATATTTTACTGCTCTATAACATTTTCAAGTTAATTACCTTTAACAAAGAGCTCAGTGACGGTCTTCTCTTCTCCAATCACGCATGTATAAGCAGCATCATCTGCCAGAGTACAGTTGTTGATAGTGAGGAAGCGTTTGTTGCCTACACTTTCAAAGATGTACCTGTGGGGAAGATGAGAAATTGTTTAGGGGCAGATCCAGGTTTGTTCTCTAGATGGGGACAAAGCATCACTGTTGGATAAGCTCTTCCAAACACGCATTAACAACACATGTCAGAAAATGAAAGAAACACTTTATTGTGGAAAAGAACGTGATACGAAGACAATATAATTTTAAAAAATATTGTCTCAAACAAATAACAGACAATTGTAAACTTATGACAGGACTCTCTTAAGTTCAGAAATTCACAGGATGTATTTTTTTTTAAACTAAGGTCACTGAAAAATATTATTAGCCACTGAGGATAGTTTTGTGTTCTGTTGTCATTTGAGTCCTCCATCCATTGGTACAGCTGACATCTGAGTTTACAGAGCTGCTATGTATTCTTGGAAAACTGTCCCTGCGTATTCATAGTCAACAGGCTGTTTGAGACATCTAACCTTACAGAGACAAGCCTTGAAGTTGCTGATTGTGTTTAGACTGCGTATTGTCATAAGCATGCTGTTAAATGCCACTCACTTGCTAGGGTTGACAGCGGAGAGCAGGAAGAGCAGGCCATCCAAACATGAGTACATAGTGTTGCAAGACATAAAAAAATAGAGAGAAATGTAATCTTTCCATACACTTACTACTTTGAGAATGCATGTGACTTTTTTTTTTACAGTCAATGGACCCCAAGTAAATACCTTCCTGTTGGGTGTATCTCTTGTCCATTTTTTAGCCATTTAACCTCTGCGTCTGCATTTGCCACTTCAATTTGCAATTTGATCTTGTGTCCCTTTTCCACTTGGTAAGCTGGGTCCAGCTTTCTCAGAAATGCTGTTGTTAACATAAAAAAAAAGCTAAGTCACAACTGTTAGAACACATGATACTTTCACAAGGCTCTCTCTCTCTATCTCTCTATCTCTCTCTCTCTCTCTCTCTCTCTCTATATATATATATATATATATATATATATACACACACACACACACACATATATGCAGTATATATATATATATATATATATATATATATATATATATATATATATATATATATATATATATATATATATATATATATACATACATACTGTACAGTTATATATACTTTCACTTATGTGGCCTGTACAGTTAAGTTCAAAAGTTCAAGTTCAAAAAGGTTACAAACCTGCACTTTTCTTCTCTTCTTTTTTCATTTTCTTCAGTCTCTTAAGCATCCCCCGCAGGTCTGTGATTCCATACTGGAAGGCGATCTTTTCATACTCCGTTGGTGGAGCCTTCTGGAGGATATCCCATACATCTACCTCAGGTTCTGTGCTCACATGAACAGCTCTGAGGACAAACAAGAGTAGATCGGAGTTGATCAGAACAGATCAATCGACTCCAAACATGTTATATCTTCACAAAGGTTTGATATTGGTTTTAAACATTTATGAAAGAAATAGCTAGCCCCCAAAATAAGAATTCTGTCATTATTTAGAGTGCTGTGGGTCAAAAACAACAGTGGACCCCATTGACTTTCATTTTATGGATAAAAATGGTTTAATTTTTCCAAATAACTTTTTGTTCTACAAAAGTAAAAAACATTATACAGGTTTGGGACAACGTATGGAAGAGTAAATGATGACAGTCATTAAGCATGTTAGCTACATTATTCATACAAACTTTTATTAAAGTACAGTAACGCAATTTTTCATGGCTAATAAATGGGATAAATGTTACTGAATGTCATTCAAAAGATTTTTTATTTTGTATGTTTAAAAAAATGTCTTACCTTGGGCCAGTTTTTAAGAAACTGCTGTACTTATGTAGAGGCAGAACCCAAGCGTCAAGCACAGTAAGACAAACCACAGCAGATTATTGCACATTATCAAGCTCTCAGTCCATACAGCAATGCATTATCAAATCATCCAGACCATTTTAAAATTCATATTTTATAAAAGCACTTAAAGCATGCAGAGTCATTGTGGGCTATAAAAACTTCCTCCTTATTTAAACGTTTTATCTTCATGCGCCTTTTGTGTTTATTAAAGTCAAAGACTATTCACGTGAACATGCAGTGCTTACTGACATAACAAATTTACAACGTTGTCGTGTCAGAGTGAGTGAATGTGGGATGAATGCGTAGGATGTGAAATGGCGTAGGAATCGTGAGAGTTCTAGGTTTATTAATGTGATTAACTAGGAGTGTATGAGTAATGATGAAGGAGTTTGCTAAAAATAATTTAAACGTGAATCTGTCTATCTAGTTCTAAGTGGGTGTGCAGTCTCCAGGGTGGAAAAACCTAGAAGGACTAAAGTTGGCAGTCAGTGGCTGATTAGGAGAGAGAACAATCAACTTATCACACACACACACACTCGGCAATACAACACTCAACATTCCTTAATGCTCAAGCAGTCAGATCAGTCAGATCAGTGTGACTCACTTACTCTCTGAACATGGGAGCGAAACAGCCACAGAGGAGAAAAATGGGGGAAATTTAAAAATAATACATGAGAAAAAAGTCTAAATAAAGCTCATATTTAAATGTTTTTAAGATATGAAAATAAATTGTATATGCACAAAATCAATTTTAGACATTGGTAAAAAAAGAAATATGCATGCATGGATTCAAAGGTCACTAATCAAAAATGTGATTCCTCTTTATGAATGTTAAAAGTGCTATTGCTTCTACTGAAGAACAAAATGCGTGCTCATGTAATTCATTTTTAATTTTCAGTCTCAGATTTTAAACACAATTTTTAAAGTAGGCAATAAACGTGTCTGATGGATTAGATCTCTAATGACTCACCTCTTTTTCAATAAAGCACTGAAGTCCAGTTCTCCTGAGTCTTCACCTGCATCTGTGCTACTGTAGGAGAGGAAGGAATCACGGACCACAAAACATCAGCACACCTAATTGTAAGGTAGGCAAAACAGCTTCTGTAACATTTAAATGCAATCCTTTAAAAAGGAAATGTGTTTAATGAATTATTTTGTAAAAGAACAGAATATCAAATATGTTGAGGTGAATGACACACGTTCAGGAGCTATTATGATCTACAAAACATATGGAATGGATGGACACTACTGTTAAAAAGTCTGTTCAAAGTCTGTTCTTTTATGCTCTCCAAAGCAACATTTCTCAGATCAAATATTACAAAAAGAAAAATAATATTATTAAATATTATTATAATATTCATCATGTCATTTTTAAGTAGAATTTTTATCAGCCATTACTCCTGTATTCAGTATTGATATATCTTTATTTTGTGCAAAAAATTGTAAATGTAAACAATTTTTTGATTGTAAATGCATCTTTGCTGATTTTTTTTTTTTTAAGACTTCAAACTTTTGAATAGTAGTGTATTCTTAAACATAATAACATATTGGAGGGTGTGTAGATGTACAAACAATACATGCACATTATACAGCCATCATTACTGAGGCTATGGATACTGGAACAGAGCAGCACCATACTGTTTCTGAACGCACGTTGTTGGAAGATTTTAAAGATGAAGGTTAAAAAAAGAAATGCTGACGTACAGAAGAAATCCATAGCAGACGCCTGCTATGATCACACATCACTGTACATATCAAAGACCGAGGCAGCTATATAGTCATTACAAGGCAACAAAATTGAAACAAGTTATCATTTCTGTCCTTCTTTCATCTTGCGTCTTCTATCTGATCTGTAAAGCTAGTAGTATTTTAAGGATTTGCATGATGAATTTTCTTTAAGGAACTTCTTAAAGACATGAAGTGGAGCAACAAAAGAGCCACGTCACTCAAAGTCTGTGCAGCTAGTTCCACTGATTTTGACAAGGTGTCAGCCAAAGTTAAGAAGTGCATCAAGAGATTTCTATTGTTACGTTTCAAATAAGCAGAATTAAAGTATTTCAAAACAGTTGCGCACGAACGCAGTTTCTGATTAAAGTGGAGGCAGCGTTATTAGTGTGATCCTCTAATTTGCTCACTCCTAATCAGTGTCTGCACTTGAAAAGATCAGTGGACAGGGAAATTATATTCACTTTAAGGCCCCCTGCCTCTGATACACCAGTAATGAGTGTTGGGAAATTGCCCTTCTCACAAAAACAAGAGAAAAGTGTGAGAAGAGACGGAAAAAGAGAACAGAAAGGAAATGAGAGTTTGCAAAGATCCTTGGAGAGTGAGTCATAAAGCATCAGCAATGACTAATATCACTGTCCTTAGATGTTGGCAGACAAAGGGAGAAGATTGAAAAGGACAGAAAGAAAAGGGCAAGCTATAACAGATGAATGACAGAGGGACACGGATGGACACTCAATGAACTCTTTTTGATGACAAATCGGAGGGTTTGGTTGGATAAAGACAACGACTGTGTGAATATATCCCCAGCTGCTGCAGCAAACCCCTATAGCTACCTGCCAGGTTCTCCCATCTTCTTCTTACCACCTGCACCGGTGCTCCTGGGTAATCAGCAGGTCCAAAAAGGGTTAATGCAATATTAATGCAAATTGTTAAATCACAAATATGGATTCAAATGCTATCTTTACATAAAAAACAAACCACATAAAGAAGCGCTAGGATCTACGAACACGAAATCAAGTCATCAAACCCCACAACATTCAAGAAAGCAAAAAACAAACCAAAACAGGTAAACACTTTAAATGACATGATGCTGCTGGCCAGCTCGAGCAATCGTCATTTTCAAAATGTTATGACTCAATACTTTGCAGTTCATTAAAAACACAAAGACAAATACTCACGTGCGTCTAAATGCAGTGCGAATATCAAACCCATCTGTTGTACGTGCCTCTGGAGTAAAATGTACACAGCGGAAGGAACACGTTACCAATTAATTTGGTGCAGTTATCAATTAAGACTTAATCATTCCTTGTTGACATTATTAAGCATGCATATAGTTATTTTTATTACCGTGAACTACCAGGTCAAAATTGCAGCTGTCAAACTTGTCTCTAGAGGACACCTCGCAACGATAAGCTCCAGCGAAGTTGGCTTTAGCGGCAATGATATGCATCTCAAAGGTGTACACCTGAATAGAAAAGGTTCATTTTTAATTCTTTTCAAGCATACTCAAAATATTTTGAGTATTTGGTATTGACTATTGTCAGACCTTAGTGTTGCGGTCATAGTGCTCTTTGAGTTGCAGGTGCTTTCCTGACTTGCTGGCCAGATCCATCCACTTTCCTTTGAACCATTTTACTGTGGGCTTCTTCAGCAGAGATTCACCACACACCCGAGCAACAAATGTAATGTTCTCACCTACATCGGGGGAACAGATGGGAAGATAAGTTTTATTTCGTATGTAGTATTCATTTTATGGCCAGAGGCTCCATTACTCACCTACATTTACCTCCCCACTTGGAGGCTTTTCAGTGAAGAGTCCAGTAAGGTCCTGCCTTGTGTCGGGCTGATGACTCTCGGGCAGAACTTGAAGAACAAACAGAACAATAGGTTTGTTATCCGGTCAATTTTTATATGTGTAATGAAATGAGCATGTTTGAATATTTTGCATTCACCTTCAGGTGCTGAGCCATCTGATACGGTTCCACTGGTGTTTGGTGCCGGTGGAGCCTCTTTAGGCTCTTCGGGTTTAGGTTCTGCAACTGCAGGGTCTGGGGATTTAGCTTTTTGTGGTTCCTTCACTGAAAAAGTGAAAAAAAAAAATCCCTAAAATGGCATTCTGGCAGATATGTACCCATCTGGGTCATAGAAGTTTCCCCTTTCACTGCTGATGAATGTAAGTCCCTAAAGCCTTACTTCCCCATCACTAATTTATAATTCATCATTCCTGCATCTATAAAAGGAATTACATATCACAAAAAAAGGTTTAGGTCAGAGCAAGATGCTAATTCTTCAGCTCATGGGCCGCTTGAGTATAGCGTTTTTAACTTTAAAGGCAGATTGTGTGGCATATATTCAGAGATTAAAAACATTTTACGCATGCCCTCAAAACACACTATACCTGTCTATTAATTCATTCGTTTTTGTTTGCAAAGTTTTGTTGACTTATGATATTGCCCACACTAATTAGGACAGAGTCTTACTTTTTATCTTCTGTTGTGTCTGGATAAATGGCTCTATATATAAAATGTGTGTGCTAGAAATTGTAGCTAATATTATTATATTATTATTAATAGAATATTATTATAATATTACAGTTACATTGAACTTTTTTCATGTAAATTCTTGTTTCAACAAAGATAATAGGTTTGCTTTTTTTCCTGAGGATTATAGCTTCAAATGAAATCTATTTGTAACAAGAGATTTGAATATTTATTAGGCTAGCTATTCATCCAGTATTCAATTTTACCCGTACATATCTTTTGGCAGGACCACAAGCCCCATGAATGGGCACTGAAAGGCACACATGTTTGAAGTGACGAACATGGAAAATGGTGACGACATGCTCAGAAAAGGTGCTTTTAAAAAACAACCAGTTGCAGCGTTAGAGAAAAGTGAATTGGAAAGAAGTTTTTTTTTTGTGGTGCTCTGTGACTGGTTTACAAATAATTCAAAGGTGGGCTAAAAGTGAGTTAAATAAGTGAGTCACCCTCCAAACATCACCCACCTTCTGATTCTTTTATCTTTAATTCAAATTTGACCTTTGACACCCCAGCAATAACAGCATATCCCACTGCGTCCTCCTGAACTAAATTGTTTATAGTGAGAGAGTGCATATTGCCCTCTGCTGAGATGGTGTATTTGTAACTGGATGCAACGTCCTTGGAGTCTCGCTGCCATCTCACTTTTACATCAGGTTTCTCAGTCTCTGCTTCAAATATGACCGTTGCCCCAATCTCAGCCGTCTGAGTCTTTGGTTTCTTGGTGAAAGCCGAGACTGAAGGAGCGAGGAAGGCAGGGTAGGTCAGAAGGAAAAGATGCATTTCCAAAATCATGACATCAAGCTCTTATCTCTGAAAATGTCCTGCCCTGACCCCGTTTCCTCTCTAACCTCTTCGATATCACATGATTTAAATGTGCCTGAGGACTGTGGCTTTATGCTGATAATGCTAAAAAAAAACATGTACGCTTAAGTCACCTTAAAATTAAAGCAAGAATTATCATTATAAATATTATAATTTCTGTTTACAATATATGATTTGTTTTTTACTTAGTTATTACAAAATTATAATTACATAGCTGGTCAGGAATAAAAATCAAGGACAAACTCCACCTTCATTTGTCATTGTGCTTTTTGTCAGTGTGCTATCTACATTCCAAACTACAAATGCAATTCTAAACTTAATGGATTTGTAGGATCAGCTGTGAAAAAAGCTAAATCACATGATGATCACCTTGAGTTATTGTAGGCTCATTCATTGTTCTTTCTTTGACTTTGAGTTACACATCTTCTGTCATATCAGTGCAAATGGTTTGAGCATAAAACACGCCAGCCCTCTGGGTTTATAAATAGAGGGCATGTGCTCCCCAATGAGAACTGCAGTCCACAGCCGCAGGTAGCTGCTAGATGGATTAGCTAGGATCTATTTCTGTTGTTTATCAAGTACTGATCCCTCTCTTGCCATTTCAAAACCGCTGGTATCTACATTGTCTTTGTTCCACTGCTGCCATCTGCATGGATGGGAGCAGCCATAATAACTACTGATGTCTCTTTGATAAATATATTTTGAGCTATAATGTGTGCGAGGTAAGCACGAAACATGTTCATTTGACATGGAAGGGAAACTACTTCGTGAAGGTGACATTTATCGTGAAGCTTATGTCGATGCTGATGGTTGGTTGTCAATTCAAAAGAAAATCTGTTCAGTCATGATAAACTACTATTAAGATCATATTGCTAGAGTAGTCTCGAGTAGTGTTTCTCACCCTATTGGTTTCCTTTAACTTTGTCAATATTCCTTTAACTAAGAAAATATTAAACCTTCTTGTCTTAGTTTTACCTCTGGTATTTTCTGTTAAAAACGTATATTGTGTTGTTTAGTATTGTACAGCTTTTTTCCAATTAAGATTACAACTACGTACATTTTAAGGCTTATTGGGGCCTCTCTGGAAGTATTCCTAAGACCCTATTTGGCCCTGGACCCTGGTAGAGAACCACTCATCTAGGATCTTTAAAATACGCTGAAGAGATTAAAAAAAGAGATGTGAAAGTGTGAAGAGAAAGAGTCTGCTGATGGATTTTATAGCTACCACTAAACCCCATTGCTTAATGCTAAAAAGTCATGCAACAGCATTGTTAGAATGCTGTAGGTCTTAGCGAATATCAGCGCAGTAGGCTGTCAAAACAGGTGCCATCACATTATGACAATCCTTTAATTCCTGGTTATTCTGGGTTATTGTGTGCACTTTTGGAAAAAAGTCCTTTAATCCACTGCCATTATTCTATCACTTTTGCTCAGATAGGCCATTAAATGGTGTTTTAGTTTAAAAGAAGGTAGTTTCAATATTTTTTTTGCCAAGAGGAATTTAACAAAACGTGTGCACTACAGTCACATGCTTTGAATGCTTTCCATATATACAGTAGGCTTAAAAACAGCAGCTGCAGCATGCAGTACTTTTTAAAAGAACATTGTGATAATATGAAACTGCTCATCAAATCAACTGGCACTGCCCATTTTGATGCATGTGACTCTGGACCACAAAACAAGTCATAAGTGTCAGTTTTTCAAAATTGAGATTTATACATCTGAAAGTTGGATAAATAGGTTTTACAGTTATGTATGGTTTGTTAGGATTAGGATTTAACTATTTAAATTTATATTTGGAAAAAAATAACAAAATATTGATCAAATAGTCTTTAAAGTTGTCCAAATTAAGTAATTAGCAATTGATATTACTAATCAGAAATACATTTTTCATATATTTCTGGTAGAAAATAAATAACAAAATATCTTCATGGAACGTGGTCCTTATTTAATATACAAATCATTTTGACACGGACAATGTATTTTTGGCTATTTTGGCTATACTTAAGACTGCTTTGGTGCTCCAGGGTCACAGATGACTACAGATGAACTGTTTACGTGATACAGAACGTGAATCAGAGGTGCAGGAGTTCAAGTCACATAAAAGACATGATCACAGAAAACACACAGGGTCAAAGTTCAAGTGACATCTCCTCAACCAACAACTCAAAACAACACTGATTAAAAGCCTCTTCTGACTGTGTTATACACCTATTTGTCAAAGAATTATGAACAAAACAAACACTAGCATACCTATTTTTTTTGTAGGCTCTGGCATCCTGGTTGAGTGTCCCTACAGGGTTCCAACAAACAGGCATTGTGGACTCCACCAACACTTCTCTTTTAATAGATCCCCCAAACAAACACACACACTCCCCAAATGTCACATAGTACATGCCCCAAACCATCCTTCCCACCCCTTCACCCATGACCTATGCTCGAGCCCACCTTCCATCACCTCCATTAGATGACAGAACTAAAGAATCTGGTGGATGGAGGATAAGGAAACAGGAACCGAACGGGTTAAATTTAGAGTCTGACTGCAGCAAGGAGTTTTCAGATGTTCCCTCCCAATCATACTGCTTTTTTTTTTTTTGTTTGTTTGCAATGTATTTTTAGTATTTCTGATCAAACGCTGACCTTCAGGGAGCCACAGTTTTTACACCTGCAGTTTTGTATTCCGCTTTATGTTTTATGTGCTTGTCAGCAAATAAACAATAGGTTTAAGATGTGTTCCTACTTTCTTAATATACATACGGTAAAGCATGTATTTAGATCCCTGATTTTAATTGCATTCATTTCCATCTAGAATTAATCAAAGAAATGTCTCATAATGTAGCGTGGGCTGTCGCTAATGAAAATACAATATATAAAATTATAAATATATATATATATAATATGTAAAAGCCCCAAGAAAATTGTATTTTGGACAAATAGCCCTAAAGAGAATGACAGTTAGGAAGAAAAAAAACCCTTCCCCATCAGTGCAGGACCCCTTTCCATGTCGTCAGTCAAACATTGCTAAGTTTGACCTTTCTGTCAAGAGTATAATGATAATGATGCTTGTCTGGTTCACAAGTAGCAGTGTCTGAATTAATTCTGTGAGTTGAGTTCATGCTTACAGACAAAAAGGGGTCTTTTGTTTCAAACCCGTGAAAAGCATCAAATTTTTAAAATCAAACTAACTTTTTACTAAACTTTTTTTAACTGTAAATAAAACATGTATGGACTAACGTTTTGCGTGTTTCAGTATCTTCTGAAGGTTGTTTTATGGGTAGGCTAATTAATATACATAACTCTGCGACTGCTTTCACTTGCTCTCATACTTGAGTCCACCTTTTGACCCTGAGACATAAAGGACATAACTCAACATCAACAACCACTAGCTTTTGATTTATGTATCTTGCCTTGACCTTACTTTTAAAAACTCAGGCGTCCTTCACCTGTGTATTGTAATACACAAATATTCCACCCCATTCAACTACTACTTTTAAATACAAGATGCAGTTGAAAACTCATAACACGCTCATGATATCATTACTTCACTGAAATTACAGTTCCTTGGTGTCCTTTTGAAACTTTTTGTCACTTTCAAAGGCCATGTTCTTTTACATAACTTTTATCAATTCCACGTACATGCGAGTTTGATGTGTTGGATAACCTACTCTTTTGTCCACTGTCATACAAGTCTGTCAGCACCTTGTCATTCCAGCATCAGAAGGTCACACTAGCTGTTGCATACTGACAACTTTATGGAAAGGTTAGTTCAGATAGAGATACGACATAAAAAAAAAGTTAGTTTGCAGTTGTTGTAATGACTATATTTCGACAGTGGGCCCTGCATCTAGATGTGAATCTAGAAGGATCTGCCACAACACTGTGACATGTTTCATTGTAAAACGAGTAACAGCTGGACTAATTGGACTTACAAAAAAAGCATATTGTGTATGCACACGACAGAGTGTTTGACAGAGATACGTGCATGATCACGATCAACACAAATAAATCAAGCATGCGCACAGACTACGTGGGCTCCGTCACCCTCGTAAGTTCCATTGGCATTCTGTGAGCGGAGGTCTGTGTCGTCTGGCCTTCAACAGCTACGAGTAATCTGCGCCCTTGTCAAAGGGGTTAGGGTCTGGTGTCTGTCTGGAGTCACAGTCCTAAGATAAAAGCTGGCTGACAGCATCCTTGACCTATAACGAATGCCATGAAATCGCGCGTGGCAAACTTTAAGGATACTAGTGTAATCTCTTACAACAAAAAAGAAAGAAAGAAACTCGCTTGCGAGTGTTTTCCCAGAAATTCACACGCTAATAATTATTCACGAAGCCAATAATGTTTTTTTCCTTTTTATTATCAGTATATTTTTTGTGATTGTGATTTAAACCAGGCAGATTTCTTTCTGATAAGATGTTATAAGCAGACAGATTACGCTTAAATGAAAAAAAAACAAAAAACTTAATTCTGTTAACTGGATTGTGATTTTTTAAGACTGGTTTAAATGGGATAGCTCAACCAAAATGACATTAGAGGTTATACTTCCCTCTAGTGGTCTGTGTTTGCAAATTTCAAGAAACACCCACCCACCCGCACAAGCTGATAATTTATGACAATATTGAAATAAATTGAAAACTACTTGGTCTAAAAGCCCACAAGCCCAAGGTGTTTGACACGTTAGGCCTATATATTTTTCTAATGAAAAATCTACATTTAAAGCTTATGTAAACTTGTGTTTAAAATTGTAATGTAAATGTTTAATATAAGCAATTAATTACTTTAATAATTACATTTGCTAAGTATTATCAAAGTCCCTTTCGGTATTATACAAATAATTATTGTTGGCATGTGACTTTTATTTTGGAGTGAATGGAGCTTAAAATTTTTCCGGAAGTACTATTCGCGTAATCGGCGTAGAAGAACCTCTGATTTGTATGTAATAAGGCAAGCAGGAAAGCCGTGTAAATGATCTAGAGATCAGTCAAACATCATTGATTTCGTGCATGTCCTGTTTCATTGTGATTTCCTATCAGGTTTTCCGGACACGTTATTGTTGCATCAGATAGTGAAAAATGGCATGCACAGGAGATATAGGTAACTTTCTCTATTTACTTATTTTACTTTATTTGCAATATAACAGTCATTATGCACCCTGTACAACATTAGCGCGTGTTTCTCCTGTAGAGGCCTATTTTAAGTTATTCATTAATGCAGGTCCTGTTTAAACATGCAGCTGTTACATGTTTCCCACTATTTATTATATTCGTTTATACTGTTCGTATAAACATAAACATGTGATGTTAGATATCTCTCCTATTCATGTGTGACTGTCATATTGTTATATTAGCTACACTGTTTTGACAGCTAAACTCAATGCAGGCTAAAAACATACTGTAAGGAGTTAATTGATTGAATATGGGAATGGGAATCGAATGGAATCGACCAATTTCGGATCTTTAACATTTATATTATACTGGTAGTATTTGTTGGTCTTTTAGTGAAAGAAAAACAGTCTGTTGCGAGATGGTAAGATCATTATCAGATTAAAACACATCAGACAACAACAAATAATGTTACACAGACACACAGAGAGAGAGAGAGAGAAATATATGCTGTGTAACAATAATATGCTGTTCAGTAAATGAGTCCGATGTATTTAGCCTCGACTGATTCTTAAGTGATTTTGATTTAATAAAAAACAGGTTAATTACAGGTTTCATTTTCTGTTGTGCTTCACCTACATTTCTCAGAATGATCTAATGCATTCTTAATATATATAAGTATATAATTTTTTTTTAATACTACTGTAGTATTTATTCACATTTCAAAGAGATTTTTTTAATATTGTTTATTGTGGTGTTTTTTTTAATACAATTTCGTCATTTTAATTTGTTTTAATATTTATTATGTTTATATTTATTTCCGTTTTAGTAATTTTAAGTTAAGCTTATGTTTTTCAGTTACCTAATATTTAGATCTTTAGATTTTATTTCAGTTTAATTTTAAGTAACAATATACGTGTGTGTGTGTGTGTGTGTGTGTGTGTATATGTATATATATATATATATATATATATATATATATATATATATATATATATATATATATATATAAATATTTGTAATACTTTTTGTTAACTGTAACAGTTTTAACAGCCCTTCACAGGTTTAGTTTGTGCTCTTTAAGTTCTGTTTGATTCTGCCTTAACATATTTTATTGCTCTCTATATGTCTTATTGACTCAAACAATGTATGGAATTTACCCTCAGTTATGAAATTAATTGGCATTATGAGAGTTGTCAGTGTATTGTTTCACAATTGTGTGCTAGCTGATTATTACAGCTTATGTTTCAGAGGAATGAGGCTAGAGAGGATTACAGGTGTCATCACAGTCATTCTCCACGGGCCCTTAGCTCATTTCTAATGTCTGCTCGTCTGTGTGTATATGTGTGTCTATGCCCTTTTGTTTTCCCAGCCTTTGATTATGGCTTCTTACTGCGCATAAGTGAGGATGCTCGCAGAGTTGAGGCTCTGAATGAGTACTTGAGCAGTCGCAGTTACCTGGCTGGCTACGGGCCTTCGCAGGCGGATGCAGAAGCCTTTGCGCTTCTATGCGGGCCCCCACCTGAGCGGCATGTCCACGCCCTGCGCTGGTACAAACACATAGCCGCCCTGAAGCCCCAAACGAATGACCAGACCCCAGAATGCAGCAGTGAGTAGACAGAACTCCCCCTGTCGTAGTCAGGGTGCATGAATGTAGGTTGTAGCTGAATTGCACTTCGAGTCGGTGGTTTCTGTGCTGAGGACATTTGCGGTATGTGTTGCATGAGTTTGAGGGCGTGGGTAGTTTGATGTGTTAGTTAGCATACGTATGGGCTGACAAGAATTTGTTCACTTTTCAGTTCACTTTGTTTTGGACGGGGCTGAGGTTGAGATCTAGTTGACTCATAGACACTGAGGTGTTTGTGGTTTTTAAATAATTCTTTCGCTCTGTTTGTACATAGTTTCACTTTTGCACTCTGCGCGTGTTTTATGTTTTCTGTGACAAAAATAACCCCCTCTTGCAGGTGTGCACAAACAGCTATTTCCCAGGATGCACCTGTTGTTCAGTTTAGTAGTCGGATATTATAAATTAATCTGCAAAAGTGACTCATTTTTATGCTAAACAGTTGGGTCTCATTTGGGTAAAAATATATATGTTTGTCTCTTGTTTTTCAGCAAAGGGGAAGCGTGTGCAGCCTCCATGGTCTCCACCAGAAGGCACAGACGTTTCAAAGCTGCGTCTTTACAACAGCCTCACACGGACCAAGGTACAATAAAGATAAACAACATGGCCTAATGTGTGGGTGACACGTACAACATTACTAGACCAAATCCTCAACTTTCTATTTGTTCTATTACTGTAGTATTGGTAGCTGAAACAGAATCAAATTAGCCCAAGTATTTAAAAACATTTACTTACAAAAGAGTGACTTATAAGGAAATTAAGAAATTATTTTATTCAGTGAGCATGCACATAATTGATCTGACACGATAATGATGTAAGTTACAGGTTTAAATTCAAATTTCAGATTTAAATTATAGTTGCAGATTATAGATTTATTTTGCAGATTTAACTTTCTAACTCGTATAAATACTGTTCTTTTTATCTTTCTATTTATCAAAATCAAGGTTTCCACAAAAAAAAGAGCAAATAAAAAATATTTCTTGAGCATGAAATAAATCAGCATAATAAAAATATTTCTGAATTATCATGTGACACTGAAAACTGAAATAATGGCTGCTGGAAATTTAGCTATTCGAAATGTTCAAATACAAATTGTTGTTTTGTTTTGTTTTTTTATTTGTAATAATATTGCATAGTATTAAATAAACTCAAATCTTAGTGAGCACAAGAGACTTATGGCTGAAAAATCTAATAATGTTTGCCATCAGAGGAATAAATTCTATTAAAACTGATTTGAATGAAAAGAAAAAAGTTGTCAAATTATAATGTCACTGCGTTTTTTTTTTTTTTACTAAATGATCAAAAATATCAGACTTCTTTCATTAACCTAAATACATGCTATTTTATGATAATAAACTGTTAAAATCACTCACATCTGTGTTGTTATGTGCATTATAGGAGGTGTTTGTACCACAGAGGGGCAACAGGGTTTTGTGGTACTGCTGCGGCCCCACAGTGTATGATGCTTCTCACATGGGTCATGCCAGGTGATATATTCCCCATCCATTCACAGCATTTCTTTGTTTTCAGTGTGCCCCAGCTCAGTTGAAAACAGCACAGTAGACACAGCACAACAACAGTCAATGAAAAGGCTGAAGCAGACATTCAGCTTTCAATCCAGGGTCAGAGTTTGTTCGTTGTGTATGTGAGGCTGTAACTCAAATCTCCAAAAACTATTTAGTTAAAATATGGTTCAATGAACATGGGTAAAAAGAGAAAATATACACTTTTCATCCAAGGCTCACACAGCCTTTATGATGTTTCGGTTCTCTTTATTTCATGGGGATTCAATGTCTTTGTTCTTTTAGGTCCTACATTTCTTTTGACATACTGCGGAGAATACTGAAGGATTATTTCAAATACGATGTCTTCTACTGTATGAACATCACAGATATTGATGACAAAGTAAGAGCAGTGTTTACACAAAGTCTGAATGCAGTTGACCTTAAGCGTTTCGATTCTGTATAACCTAATACCTCATGCTTTTGGCCGTAGGAAAATGCTGCTTTAATTCTGAAGGCCACATGTGGTACAGGGTTCACAATATCCAATCATTAGTGTGACCTCTTCATTTCAGATCATCAAAAGGGCCCGACAGAACTACCTGCTGGAGCAGTACAGAGAGAAGAAGCCCAGTCCCTCTCAGATACTGCAGGATGTGTTAACGGCCCGAACGGTGAGGGTGTCACTCATGCAGCGGACATTTCGGTCCAAATGAATCCTGTTGTCATTAAAGCAGACGTGTGGCGTTTGAAGCCTGCATAAGTTAGCTTTTTTAATAGCATTTGTATGTTTCGGATGCTGAGAGTACCAATTTAAGGTCACCATGTAACCAAAATGATCAGTTTTATGCAGTTCTGCAGTGCCCTTTTCTTTTGCATCTCTTAGCATAGCAAAACAAGTTTCAATCACTCCCCCCATGACTCGCATGAAACAATTGTAGAATTAGCCAATGTCTGTGAGAGGCTTTTTATTCAGATAGCGTCACTGTAGACCAGGGCTGTCCAAACTCGGTCCCGGAGGGCCGGTGTCCTTCAGAGCTTGCCTCAACACACCTGCATGGAAGTTTCCAACATGCCTAGTAAGAGCGTGTTTAGCTTCTTCATGTGTGTTTAATTAGGGTTGGAGATAAACTCTGCAGGACACCGGCCCTCAAGGACCGAGTTTGAACAGCCCTGCTATAGATCTTAGTCATGAAAACAAGACTGTTCTTCTTTAGTCTTGAGTTATTTTCACCAAATTTCAAACCTTTTTATGGTGTTTTTCAGAAGGTGATTTTGTTATTCGTTTGATTCGAACAATCAAGATGTTGTTAATCACCAGTACCATCAAACTGAACGCATTGTATTTCTATTCCTCAAAACCTGGATTTAATTCCAACAAAGCTCTACATGGACAAAAAATTTGTCCATGTAAAAGTGGTTTATATTTCAAGCTAAAGCCTGATAGAATTAATTTAAGTTTTGTTTATTTGAATTATTTGCTCTAATTGATGATATTAAAAATAAACCCTTCTTCTAATAGTTCAGGTCTGTCTTCAGTTTTCACTCAACTTATGTGTGCCATAGTTGTTTCACATTAGCAGGATAATAAAGATTTATACAGCATCCTGAAGTAGTGACATTAATCATTTTGCTAAAAAGAATTAAGCAGTTCTGAAAACCAAATGGAAGCAAGACAGTTACTGGCCTTCACAAAAAAGCTTTCATTGCTTTCATCTCTTTCCCCATCACTGTGCTTTAATGTAATTTGGTTTTATTGTGTTTAGCCATTTAAAGCCAAGCTTGCTGAGACTACTGACCCAGATAAGAAACAGATGCTGGAGAGGCTGGATGCAGCAGTGGATGCTGCCTTGGGTCCCCTGCAGGAGGCAGTGCAGAGCAGCTCTGCGGGCGATACTCTCCAGAATCGGGCACAGGTGAATTATTTGAGCAGCTTTTTAAAAACACTTAATGTGACCTAGTTAGATCAGGGCCGTACGAGGCATTCTGTTCTAAATTGTTTGACTGATGTTCAGTGACACATCAATTAACATCGTGTTTCATGAGATCATTTGAATTCATGGCACGGTTCTGAAACTAACTGCTTTTCATTTTTAGCTCTTATTGGAGGAGGCTAAGGATCTCTTGTCAGATTGGTTAGACACCCAATTTGGGAGCCAAGTGACAGAAAACTCAATCTTCTCTTTGCTGCCAAAGTACTGGGAGGGAGAGTACCACAAAGATATGGAAGCCCTGAATGTGAGTCAACTAATACTGATGAGTAATTCGATAGTTACATAGAAATAAGCTTAGATATAACCCACTTTGTAGTCATGTTATTACTCTTTTTGTTTTTTATGGATTACAGTTATTTATTTTGTAATTAAATCACGTAACTCCCTAACTAGTTACTCCCTAACACTGTGTATTATATATTGTGACGCATGTTCTCACCGATGTTAAAACATGTTTAGTCTGAGCAGTGATGAAAGTCTGCGGCGTCTTTGATTGACAGGTCCTCGCTCCTGATGTTCTCACCCGGGTCAGCGAATACGTGCCAGAGATTGTGGCATTTGTCAAAAGAATTGTGGACAACGGTTATGGGTAGGCTTAGAGCTGACGTCTTTCTAGATTGATTATTTTGATATTTCATGACGTAAACAGAAACGCTACTTTGAGAGAAAATGTCTAAGAATCAATTTCTGTTCTTTTCTCACAAGGTACGAGTCAAATGGATCGGTTTATTTTGACACAGCAAAGTTTGATTCCTGCCCTGCTCACTCTTATGCCAAACTGGTACCAGAAGCTGTTGGTGATCAGAAGGCTCTTCAGGAAGGAGAAGGTACAGCCAAAAATTGCGATACGTCCTTTAAAGTGATTTACACGTTTAAGCGGGCCTTTAAAAAGTACAATAAATGTATCCGGTTCGACTGTCTATAATTTCCATGGCAATTAAATGTGTGACGGCAGTGCACTATTGCTGTAATACGGTTGTATCGATGCACACCAATAGGGCAGAGTTACTAGAGAATGCATACTGCTCAATAATAATCTGTGGAGCAAGAATCCAGAATTATCTGTTGTATAATAACCTTTTTTCTTCTTCTTCAGTGTTCACCCGGATCTTCTATCTTTGTTTTTTTTTCTAATGAGTGAATTTCTTTTGCAACTTCTGCAGGAGACTTGAGTATCTCCGCAGACAGACTCAGTGAAAAGAGATCACAGAATGACTTTGCACTGTGGAAGGCCTCCAAGCCTGGAGAACCATCTTGGGACTCCCCTTGGGGAAAGGTGAGGAAGTGCAAATCACGAAGACACGCATAGATGAACGTGCCTTAAAATGCCTCAATAGTTGGCTGCTTAGTAATAAACGCAACAAAGTTTTGAACGCACTGGGTAATGTTTGTGAGTTAAATATCTAAAATTCTACTGGGGATGTTAAAGGGGAGACCTGGTTGGCATATTGAGTGCTCCGCCATGGCTGGATCCATTTTGGGAGAGTCTATGGATATCCACGGAGGAGGTTTTGACTTGCGCTTTCCTCATCATGACAATGAATTGGCGCAATCTGAGGTGAGAAAATTACAAAGTGCTTATATGAAAAATGTTGAAAAGCTATTATTAGAATCCTGTCCCGGTTAATGCAGCATTCATGTCATGTTGAAATTACCATGATTGCAAGTTTCCGACTAGTTATATCAATTATGTCTTTGTCAAACTTGTAATTAATACACACATTTCTGCTTGATATGCATGTTATTATACACTATAACAGTGCATTTAGTTCTTATTTTGGAAGAGCATATAGAGGTGACATGATGTAGTCATTAAATATTTTGCTGTCATCAACTTTAAAGGATACATTTTGATGTTTTGAACTTTGCCATGTAAACAGTTTCTAGTTATTATTAAATCTGAAAACTGATGATAAAGAACTTTGTCCTGTCCCTGGATTGCTGTATGTCAGTGTCAATGTTTCTTTTTTTTTTAACAGGCATACTTTGAGAATGATTACTGGGTACGATATTTCTTACACACGGGTCACTTGACCATCGCCGGATGCAAGATGTCCAAATCTCTAAAGAACTTTATTACTATCAAAGATGCCCTGTCCAAACATACGGGTAATTATACTATAATTATACTACTATATAGGTATCGCTGTTCCATATTTAGACATCTGCGTGTGGGTCAAAGGCTTCATGCTGTTTTTTTCATTAAATTATTTGACTTTGAATAAACTGTTTTTAATATCAAAATTATATTACGATTATTATCTTTATTATTATTATTCTTTGAAGGGTTAAAAAAAAGAAACCCTTAGGACCCTCGTGATTGTGTGTCAAAGTCTTTATATTTCTTGAGAAATATCACACATTTTTTCCTTTTAAATTAAAGGGCATATTTTATTCAGACCAAAATGAGTAAGCTTATTCATCACTCTCAGGTCAATAACTTTTTTTGAAAAATAATGATTAATTAAAGTCCTGTATCTTCAAGGAGCAAGGAAGGTAATTTTTTTACTAGGTTGATATACCACTTGACATCTTTGCAACAACGATGAAAAGACCTTGGCACATAAAATATTTTTATTATTACAAACATCCTTGTTTGTCATTGACCTGTAGGGGTTTCTGTCGTGTCTGTATGTTTGTGTTTGTGTGGTCATTTATTCTGCCTTCCACATTTATCCATTTACTATCTACAAAATAGATTCTGACATTGTGCAATTGTGCTTTATTTCCTTTTAGCAAGACAACTTCGTTTGGCCTTTCTGATGCATTCGTGGAAAGACACATTGGACTACTCCAACAACACAATGGAGTCAGCCATCCAATATGAGAGATTCATAAATGTAAGTGAGAAACCAGGAAGAGGCAGTGGGGGAAAAAGTACCAAAAATGTAATATCTGACACTTATCAGCATACAGAATCCTCATGAGTGCACAATAGGCTTATCTAGATTCCTTCAAGAACCCAGAAGGTCGGAGAATAGCGCGTGTCCTTCAGGGCGCATTAATTCTGTCTTGCGCTTCTTTCCACCTATCAATTACTCTGTCACCACGGAATATAACATGGGCAGAGATCCAAATTTGCCTGAAACACACAGGCAGCCATTAGCATGGGAAATATGTGAAGGTTACCTATGACTGACCTACACGCTATATTTACCAGCCTCACCCAAACTTGAGGTTAGGATCTTAATGAGACACAGTGTTTTTCCCTCTACCCCAGTGCTCCTCCAAAAGCTGTACTTGAGTAAAAATGAAGACTGCTTATTAGACGGTGATGCAATAATAGTGCAATTCCCTCAGCAGAATTTGGCTGAAATATAACTGGAGATGAATAGAGGTTCTGAGGTCCCAAATTAGAAGTAAAAGTTGTAAATATTCAAACAAACTACATTAAAAAGCTGAGAGTGGTGTTGGTATGTGTGGTGTATGAAATGTTGCACATGTAGTTAACACAAAAACAGTATTTTAAAGGAACATGCCACTATTTTGGAAAATAGAATCATTTTCCAGTTGAGTTTTACCCTTTTCCAATCCATTCAGCCGTTCTCTGGGTCTGGTGGTAGCACTTTAAGCTGTAGCTTAGCATAGATCATAGAATAGAGTTAGACTATTATCAACTTGCTGAAAAATTACCAGAGTTTCAGGATTTTTTTTTACTCAAATGGTGCTGGGGGACTTTTTTCAGGTGCTGTGTATTATCGTCGTGCCTGCTGCACCCATGGTACGGCACCAAAGTTCCTTGATTATTACTCCGGAATGAGAGTATAGTTCCTAGCCATATCGGTCTAGCAACTTTTCACAACTGAATGGATTTGAAAACCATAAGTCATCTGTTTGACTCTAGCGGACTTGGAAAATGAACTTATTTTCAAAAATAGTGGCATGTTCCTTTTAAGAGTAGTCTAGCAGTAGCAGCATTTTTAAAATGTATTTATTTATATTTCACAAACATTTGCACATGCCTATAAATAGAAAATGTTTATGAACGACTGTATGTTAAAATGTGTTTATGTGATAATGCAGACACAAGTTCACATAGACCTTGAATTAATAGGAATCTGCTGGGGTTTTTTATTTTATTTTGTATTTTTTTGTATGGACTGCTGAAATAAATACAGCAACATCTGTATTATGACAGAATATATATTGTCTAGTTTGGGGTCAGTAAAAAAAAATCTTTTAAAAAGAAAGTAATAATATTGTTCAGCAGGGACGCAATAAGTTGGTCAAAATGAAGGACTTTTTACATTATTGCTGTTTAAATGAATTCTGTTCCTTTGAAATATACTCTGAAGAACCCTGAAATTTGAAAAAACGTACCAACCCCAAAAGTCTTAATGGTTTCCAAGCTTTTATTATAAGCACATAACTTATAATTACATATTCTTTTAAGAGAGCAAATGGAAAAAAATGTTTGCTCTTCTCATTTTGTTTCCACAGGAGTTCTTCCTAAATGTTAAAGATATTCTGAGGAGCCCCACAGACATCACTGGCCAGTTTGAGAAATGGGAAGCTGAGGAGATCGAACTAAACAAAAGGTGGCACATATATTCCTTAAGACTACATTGTCTATCTCCTAAACATTTTTTTATCACTGATTACAATAATTTGTGTGTGTTTTGTGTAGCTTCTATGAGAAAAAAACATCAGTTCATGAGGCGCTGTGTGACAACATAGACACTCGTTCGGCTCTGGAGGAGATGAGGGCTCTTGTCGGTCAGAGTAACACCTACATGGCTGCCAGAAGGGGTGCAAAACTACCTCCTAACCGCATGCTGCTGCAGAGCATTGCCCTGTTCTTGACCGACATGCTTAAGGTAGCGTGACAAAAAAAAAGTTTTACAAAGCTTGACTTGATACCTGGATGCAACAAGAGAACGCTTGTTTCTCTATTATCTCTAACATTCTCCTGACATTCTGCTGCAGTGAATAAGCGGAGATTTAGAGACAGAAGCTGAAACGATGGAATCGCATTGAAGTGCTTGCTAAAACTCTCTTTCTGCTTTGACAGACATTCGGAGCAATTGAGGGAGCTGAGCCCATCGGCTTCCCTGTTGGAGGAAACGGAGAGAGTGCTGATGTAAGCAACACCACTCAGATCATGTTTGATTCATCAAAGGTTTTCCTTTTAATTTCTGTTACAAAGCCAGAGTTGTAAAGGCCCACCAATTAAAGATTAAATATAATGATGCTTTTTTGTGGATTGTTGTCCGCCGTCGTTAAGCTCTTTTAATTTCTGTTTCAGCTCGAGAGCACAGTCATGCCCTATTTGTCAGTGCTGTCGGATTTCAGGGAAGAAGTCAGAAAAATTGCAAGAGAGAAGAAAGGTAAATCTCTCGGGGGGTTTAATTTATTAATATTTTACAGCAAAGACCTACAATGCGTACTCAAGTTATTTAGTTTGTTCTAATTTATTTCTTTGTTATGCTTGTTTCTTTTTTTTTATGGGTGTTGTTGTAGCTGTACCTCCAACAGACATTTGCATACAGTATGGACTGTGCTTTTTATGCACAAAAAGAGAATTCATTAGGGAAATGCGTTTGTTTTTCAGTGACAGAATTGCTGCGGCTGTGTGACGAATTGCGTGACGATACTTTGCCTGAGCTGGGTGTCCGACTGGAGGATCGTGATGGTAAATGAAGGATACGGAGATTTTATTAAACCCTTAATGTCACGGAAAATGACTTTTTTGCTGTTTTTACTCAGGACTTCCCACGTCTGTGAAATTGGTGGACAAAGAAACACTTTTGAAGGAGAGAGAAGAAAAGAAGAAGGTAATTGCAGAATCCATCTACATGGCAGTATACTGCGATATCTCTGCTTGATTTATTTGATGTCAGTGGTTTAGATTTTGTATCTCGTTTCACATATGGTACTGCAAGAGATGTGCTGGTCTGTGGTACGCCTTATTAAGTTAAAATTAGTCATTAATCAGATTAAAACGATCTGTCCACCGGGGTAAGGTGATCCGTTCCGTTCTGTCATTGGAAAAAGTTTCTTAGCATATCGGGCATCACAAAAGAAATGATTCAAACGCAAACCAGGTCATGAAAAATGTATTTAGGCCTTTCGAGCATGTCAGTGTAAATGACGGTCTTTAGAATGAATTGTAAGGAGTCAAGTTGCACCGGTTTATTGTTGTACCTTCTTTAAATTACTCCTTTGAGCCTCGTACGCACGCTTACTGATCCGGACACATTCTGCAGATCAGTCATGATCCACCCGAGATGGTCACAGCAAATAGTGTTTCTAAAAAAAAAAAGAAAAAGAAGACTTCATATTTGAGAATTAAAAGAAACTATGAACACGCTGTTCAAAAGTATGAGCTCTGTAAGACTTGAAAAATATATTTTTTTAAAATACTCTGCATTTATTTGATAAAATTACAGTTTAAAATAACTATTAATATGTTAAAATTCTATTTAATACTATTAATACTACTCTAATACTATTTAAATAACTATTTAATATGTAATTTATTCTTTTGATGGAAGAGGTGGGAAACATTAACAGTATGATATTGAAAACAGTGCTGCACATTGTTTTTGTGGAAAGTGATTTATTCTGGATTTTTGGAATTTCAAACAAACATCATTTATTTGAAATGGAAATCTTTTGTAATATAAGTCTTTTAACTCTAATTGTTGATCAATTTAATGCGTTTTTGCTCAAAAGTATTAAATTATTAAAAAAAATGTATGTTCAAAAGTGTTACATTAAGAGTACTATTTGTTTTGCTGTATATTTTGTACATTAACAGTTTGTGTTAATTCTTTAATGTTTCAAGATGGAAGATGAAAAGAAAAAGAAAAAGGAAGAGGCTGCCAGGAAGAAACAAGAACAAGAGGTGATTGGATCAGCGGCAGAAACTTCTAATTTTGTCACTTTTCATGTAAAAAGCGTCTTTTACGCTTTTACATGAAAGTAAACATTTTTACTTTTAAATACATTGATAGAAGTATGTTCTTGTTAGTGCTTTTGTTATTATGAATTATTATATTATCGGACTGTGCTTCCAGCGCGCTGAACCAAGGGTACACATCTACCAGCGATACAGACAGAGGGGACCTGCTGCGGTGCAGACTGAAGTGCACGCACTATTTCATAATTTCCTACAATTACTATATATTTGTATATTTTCTGTTACAGATGGCAAAGTTGGCAAAAATGAAGGTTAAACCCAGTGACATGTTCCGGTCAGAGACTGACAAGTACTCCACCTTTGATGAAACAGTAAGGAAAACCTTTCAGTCTTGGTCATTAGATATGCTCTTTTGTGCCACACTACTGTATGTTGGATCCATTTCAAGGTGATTATTGGTCTGTAGTGGATGAATGAGTCCTGATGAATTTTTAATCATTTGGTCACATTTGTTCAGAAATGCCAACAGTATGTCTGTTCTTTGCGTTTACAGGGCTTCCCGACTCATGATGCTGAGGGAAAGGAGCTCAGCAAAGGACTGAGCAAAAAGCTTCGAAAGCTCTACGAGGCTCAAGAGAAGCTGTATAATGAATACCTCCAGTCGACTCAGAACGGGAGCTGAGAACACGTGTTGAGTCTGATGTGATCTGCCATCCGCCCATACTGTCTGTTGTGAACTTGTCTTGTGTATGCGAAAAGGCAGCAAAACTTAAAAGACCTCATCTGTGAGTTTTGATCTCTTAACTTTGGCAAGGTTTTGCCAATTCCTTCTGGTCATGGTTGGAAGCTCATCGTTTTTTAGGGGGGGTTTTGACGCTCTGCAATCATGACTTCGAGGGATATTTTATGAGTATGATATTACGTGCTTTTTGCACACATAGAACAAAGATGCAAATATATCCGAACTTTTCTAATGTGGGTTTGGTGGTTTATATGAAGTATGCAAGACATAGTTAGCCATTATTGTGGGAATGGATCAAACACTCAATGTTTTCATTATTGATATAAAGGCTGGCTGGTCAAAGAGGCGTTTTCTCCAAAACACTGTTTACACATCAGCTAGTGATGAATATGATTCCTCCAGAATCAAAGTATCTCAGATGATACAGGAATGAAGGGACTTCAGGTTTGTAGGTTTACGACTAATGGAAAAACAGAGGCATACATAGGAGCACCAATTATTGTTAGTATTAACATAAATGAAATACGAAAATAAAGGATTTTGAATAATGTGTGATGTTCATTTATTCCTAGTAATTTATTTCTGCATAGGTTGCTATGAAAACTTGTCTAGAAAAAAAATGGTCGTATGGTTGTAGGCCTACTAATACTGGGCAAACAACTGAAGATATTTAGTTTACGGTCATAAGACATCTGCACAGAGCTTTAGAATTGCCTGGTGCATGTATCGAACTGAATAATTGTTTCATGAATCGATACGACATGGTTTTAGAGTGAACCGAGTCAATGCTGACTGACTCGGAAGCAAGATTCGGTTCGATTCGGACAATGGAACTTTTATAACAGCAAATGTTAAAAGAAAACGTATGCTTGAAATGCATTATCACATGCAGTACATTTAAAAAGATTTACACAATTTATTTTGTATTATTTGATGTAAATGCAAACAATGCGCCTTATTCGAGGTTGCAACAAATTCAAATAGCCTAAACCGCTTTACTGAAATGTTTTAGGGAACGTAGAATGCCACTTATTTGTGTCGGGAACCGCATAATAATGTATTTACATTAGGGCGCAAAAGAATCGCCCATGTCCTACTCGTTTTAGGGAATCGATTCTTTTGAACAACACGTGTCAAAGAACCGATTCAGCCCGGCGAAGTATTTTGACTGAGGAGGAGTATTGTTGGACCAATGCGCTTCAGCTTTACTGCCGAGTCCATCAGCTGAACAACACCCGCTGATTCAGGTAAGAAAAGCAATCTCCCTAAATAAAATATTACTTTCTACTTTGCATTTTACCCTAAAATACATATTATCAACGCTAGTGTCTACGTCAAGCAGATAGTTTTTCCTTGGCTGTAAACGTGTTATAGTAGTGTGCTACTTGTGCTCTAACTGTGCATGTCATCTTTGTTTTGATAAAGTTGCGAGTGACTATTACAAATCGTTTCAGTGTACAGGCCAGTTAGCAAACGGTGGCTCTGTAACCTGTTAACCGCATCAGAAATAGTCCAAGCTCGTACCCGGAGTGTGTTTTGTGAGGGTCTGTTAGCCTGCTAGCCTGTGACATTTATACTTCACCCTTGGAGAGTGTCGGTTTGGAGATCTTCCAGTGTCCGCCCTCTGTCGCTGTTACGACCCCCCTCCATCACCTGTGCTGAACTGGTGCTTGCGGAGATTATGAGATCTGATTTAATCTGTTATGATCTGGACGTGGCTAGTTTAGCGTGTTAGCTGCTAGCGAGAGTGTGCGTCTCTGATGGGCGTCAACATAAACACATCTGTTTGTACCTTTACTTTGAGCTGCTGATTTTTATCTTTGCGGCTTTGTTGTTTGCTGAACATTAGGAATGTAAACGTATCGATTCTTGGAAATAAGTAATGGTTGACTTTCTCATACCGGCATTGACCATAGTAACCAAAGTTCCCCCAAAAGAGTAAATCAATAAAACATGCATTTGGCTTTTTTTCAAGATAGGTTTTTGTAAATCTTAAGTTGTTTATTATCATTATTATCATTATTATTATCATTATTATTATCATTATTATTATTTATTTTTATTAGAAATGAAATGATGATTTTTTTACATATTGTTGGCCTCTAATACCAAGCTATTTGTTTAGTAGTATTATAGTAATATTTAGTATAGTAATATAATAATAATAATGATGATCATACAATGGTAACCATGGAATAACCATGTTAAATGTCTATCAATATAATAATAATAATAATAATAATAATAATAGTTGTTGTGGTTGTTATTATAAATTTAACTCAAATATGAAGCAAAAACATCTAACAGTTCTAAGTTCTTTTAATTAATTGATTTAAAAACTGGATTCCACATTGGTTTTTATGGTTCAAAATGCCTGTTAAAATAATTTTTGGGGAGCAGTTTATAACTAAATTATTAACTTACGTCATTTTGGCCGTGCAAAGCATTCCCCCTAAAAAGTTAAAAACTGATTTAAAAGTGAATTAATATATGTGATTTTGTCTTTAATAATAGAGAAATAAAAGTTCTTAGACATGCTGAAGTTGTATTTTTTTTTTTTATGTTTTTCACAGAATATTTGAGCTGTGGTATCAAAATGGATGCTGACAATGAAGCCAAAGGTATAGCAACTATGAATTCCTGGTACTGTCTTTGACAAGCAACCTTGCATTTTTCACATGAGCTATACCTTATACAGTCTGTATAGCTTTTGAAATGCTGACACCTTTATGAGCTGGCAGAGAACATGATTTTATGTGTTCCTTGGATTGTCTTGTAATTTATTTTTTTGATTCGGGGTGTTTCTCGAACAAAAGCCGGTGTAATGTTTCAATGTAAAAGTTTCATGAAGCTTCAGCACATCACTGCTGCCAAGGATTTTAATGGAAAACATTGTCTAATAGGATCTTTTGAAAATTTTTCAGAAATATACTAAGAGCAGTATCAAAGGTGAAACAATGGTGCTTCTGAACGTTATGCTTCTTTTAGGACAGATGTCTGTTTGTGGAAAGCTACTGTGTTCAGTATAAACGTGCTTTGAGAGTTGATAGTCATAAATGCCATTGATTTATTTCTTTATTTCTTTATTTTTGCTGGCGATGGCATGTTATTTTCAGGTAAGGTGAGCGACCAGACGATGCAGAACCCACAAGCGTTGGCAGCTCTTCAGGACAAAATAGACAGTGTCTCACATAGTGCTTCCATCATGGACAGGTAAGGAAGATGAAACAAACCTAAACCAAACTAATAAATTGGAACCAAAGAAACTAACAGGGCAAACGTCACTGTTTTTATATCTGGTCATGGCAGTCAGTGTCGGTTTTTATTGTTTCCTATTTTGAAAAAAAAATTTCCTGACTGAATACGTCTCATATTTCCTATGTGGAATTTTAAAACTGGACATAGCATATTTTTTTTTAATTGTTCCTCATGTTACGTAGAGAGACAAACTTGCCAGTGTAATATAACCGTCCGTCTAAGGGGTGAAAAACTCTAGTCAGACCATCTGCCTGTAGAAAAATCTGTCTCTGCATGTTAGGTTATAACATAAGTCAGTCCTAAAGCCGTGTATCTATGCATGTCTGTGTGTGTTAGCTTGACGATGCCCAGAGAGAGGTCACTCACCTGTGAAGGCTAATTCGCTTTCTGAGTTTGGCTGTAGTTGTAGCGGTCATGAAAACGATGACGCAGACAGCAATATTTGCACATAACAGCAATAATCCATTTGTGTGCGAACACCGCAAGACCCAACATAAGGTTTGTGGAAAGGGTGCTGGCTAGAAAGCCACTTTTATTTTCAAACCAACTTAAATAGATTCAGTGATCACAGCTCGCACTCTGCAACAGCAACTTTGTGACTTGAGTTATCAGAGGTTAAGCACATTTTGCGATATGATTTGACCAGGGATCTTGTATCTCATGCTCTTACTTCAAACCCATCTGCTGACCCCAGAGAGCAGGGAAATGCACTGGTCCAGCTGTGCAGTACCGGACACCCATCTGCTCACACAATGACTTTCTTCTCTTTCTCTTCAAACTTCTTTCCAGCTTACCAAAGTCTGTGAAAAGAAGAGTCAATGCCTTAAAGAATCTTCAGGTTAACAGCACGCACATCGAAGCCAGGTTTTACAAGGAGGTGCATGAGCTGGAGAGAAAGTATAGCTCTCTTTATCAGCCATTATTTGACAAAGTGAGTTGGGTTTGTGTTTGTGCATCTGCATCTGAACTGTTTTCACCATTGGTCGTGTGACAGATCTGAAAATTCAGCTTTGCCATCACAGAAGTAATACAGAGTGAAATAGAAAATAATTATCAGGTGTAATAAAATTTCACAGTATTGCAGTTTTTTACTGAATTCTTGATCAAATGTTTGTATGTGTAAATGTGGAAAAAAAAAAACCCCACCAAACTAAAACCTTCCAACTCTTACAAACTCCAAACTTTTATTATGGTCACAGACGGCACTTATAGCTAATGAAGTGTTGACGAACCCACTGAAGATGGGTCCGAGTATGAAATGAAAGATGAGGCTGCATTGTTTCTGTCTAAAGTAGACCTTGCATTTTCCATAAACTGAGCTCTCAGGTAAATGGCGGAGAAAACAAGTGAAAAGAAAATTCAGGGAATTCAGAAGTGATGCGCTCTTAAAGAGACTTCATCCAGACCAGGAGAATGCAATAGTTTTAGAAAGTCGCTGAAAGCGAGCGAAAAGTTTACATGAATCTGTTTATTCAGGGCTGCTACACAAATGAGAATTATAATAGAATAATAAAAAAAACTGTTGAATGCTTGCAGGAATACTACTCTTTAACCTTTTTTTCTCGTAGATCTAGTATCTCTATGCTTGTATGCACTGAAAGTCTTTGTTAGTGTCCATTTTATTTAGTGTTTTATTTATATATTTACTTTTTAGAATTTAAAAGAAAATTTGTTGATCTGATTGTAGTCCTTGGAAAAATAAAATAGCGCTCGTAATTCTTAACGTGCAGTTAAATGTCATTGTGCTGTGTACAGCGTCTGTTCTGTAGTTTTTAGCACAGAAAATCTCCTGAGCTCAACGTGAACGCTCCTTTCAGTTGGCTGGATGGGTAATATGATATTCTTTCGCAAGTGAGCTTTTTGTGTGCTTCCAGAGAAGAAACATTGTCTCTGGAGAAGTGGAACCCACTGATGAGGAGTGTGAATGGCAGAGTGACCATGAGGAGGAAGCAGCATTAGCAGTGAGTATCAGCTGTCCACTGCTCCTTGAAACCAGACAGAAGAGCAGCAGTCTAAGGGAAGCCTTTCTTTTTCAGGAAGATCTAAAGAAGAAAGCTGCTATAGAGGAAAAGACAGAAGATGCTAATGAGGAAAAGCCCAAAGGAATTCCAGAGTTTTGGCTCACCATATTCCGGAGTGTGGACATGTTGAGCGATATGCTGCAGGTGAACCAGCAGAACATTAGATATTCAGAATAGACCTTGTCCTCTGCAGCCTTGGCTATTCTTTTCTGAGTAATGATTATTTAATGTTTTCTTTTGCCCTGTAACCTTGTACAGACAATATGCAACTTTATATTATGTGAATGTGAATACACTTATATATTTATTAAAACGTTATGAATACACTTTCATAAAAAGGCAGGGTAATGTTCTCCAGCACATCTGAAATGAAAAGCGAACCTGTGCTGTCCGTAATGCTCTCTTTCTCAACAGGAGCATGATGAACCAATACTGAAGCATCTTCAAGATATTAAAGTGATTTTTTCTGCTCCTGATCAGCCCATGGTGAGGACGTCATTTTAAGGTTTTATCTTGATTGTAAAGTGAACCCAACGAACTGAAGGCCTTGTCATAGCTGCTGCACTTGTAAATGCATTTCATTTATCCCTTTTTTTTTCTTTTTAACATAGAGCTTCACATTAGAGTTCCATTTTGAACCCAATGAATACTTCACCAACACGGTCCTCACAAAAGTATACAAGATGAAGTCAGAGCCAGATGCAGAGGATCCGTTTTCTTTTGAGGGACCAGAAATCATCGACTGTGAGGGGTGAGCACTTCTCAAACAATACATGCTCTGATTGTCCGTAGCTTTTCACACTTTTTCATTATTCATCTCTTCTGTTGGCAGGTGTGAAATTGATTGGCACAAAGGCAAAGATGTGACTGTAAAAACGATCAAGAAGAAACAGAAGCACAAAGGCAGAGGGACAGCGAGGGTCATCACCAAACAAGTGCCCAATGATTCCTTTTTCAACTTTTTCAACCCTATTAAAGGTACGCGACGTGACAAATGTGCACGTGAACTTTTGTGAATGCTAATAACAGGAGGAAGAGACCACTAGGTTGAATTACACGCGAGGAAATCGAAATATTAGTTCTTCAATATTAGTTCTCTCATTTGAGCGCTTTCATACTGTAGGTCTACTCTTTTGCACGAAGTCACCAATATTTCTTTTCTTTTAGTTTCACCAGATAAGGAGTTGGTGAGTATTTTCTTTATTTATTCTGATTTAAACTCCATTCTAGTTAGGCAAATAGATCTTGGGTGTCATGCGGTCATAAAAAACCAAATGTTGTCCAGCATTATTTCTTCTGAAAGACATGAGTGGTTAGTAAGTTTCTAGAAAGTTTTCAGCGCAGTAGAAGCGATCAGAATTTATTTTTCATCTTCAGATCATCAGAAAAGTTGTGCTCACTTTCTTTGTGTTCAACAGGATGAGGATTCGGAGTATACCTTAGCCACGGATTTTGAAATCGGCCATTTCTTCAGGGAAAGAATCATTCCGAGAGCAGTTTTGTATTTCACCGGAGAAGCCCTGGAGGATGATGAAAGTGTACGCACTTTCAAATGACTGTTTCTTGCCTTCTCATATCTACGGTTTTGCACACTTGCTGCCATTATTTGTAATGCACATTAATTCGTTTGCATCTGTTATTGCAGTTTGAAGAGGAGGAATTGGACGAGGGTGAAGAGGAGGTGAGCTCACTATAAATTTTTAAAGGACTAAGTGTTTAATGAAAATTCACAGTTGAAACCAGCGATGTTTTATATGATACGATGTTCAATTATGTAGACTAACTCTCTGTTTTGTGTGAAATAGGACCAAGAAGAGGAGGACGAAGACGATGAAGAGGAGGGAGATTCCAAGGTCAGTATGAATTGAGATTATTACTTGCACTTACTTTTCTTTGTTCAGCATTCCTCAGTCTCTGTTACTGTTAATTTTCTGTCTTTGTTTTTCTTTGGATGAATTATTTGCATGTTTGATGATTAATGATGATTGTGGTTGTTCTCTACCTCCTGTTCTGCCCTAGTGACAGGCATAAGTCATTCTCACCTCATACATTTCTAGGTAAGAAAGAAATGTCATGAGTCCATTCTAACCTTTGCCTTCACACATCTCTCTCGGCCTCATCCCTCTCCTTTTGTCTCCTCTCCCATCCCCACAGCACCCCTGTGACATTATACTAAGCCATTCATTTCGTATCATTAGGGCCTTGCCCGAAATCTCGGTATAGGACTGTAACAGAAAAGAAAAGAGGGCAGAATCACGGCTGCTGCGTTAGAGGATTTTGGACAAGGTCCTTCCATTCATTTTGCTTAAAGTATCTTGCTTAATAGTTATTGATGGTATTTAGTAGGTCAAGTACTTTTCCCAACTCATATATGTGGCATCCTCTTTCGAATACATAATATCGTGCTATAACTTTACATCCACCTATTCAAGGTGATGCTGCATCATCAAGCACTGACTTGTGGTCTACACTGACATTAGAGCTTGATCCTAAAGTGCTTCAGTACTTGGGGTTCTTGACTTATATCTTATATTAAAGGGATTATATCATGCAGTACCATTTGGGATGAGTAGTGAGAGTAAAGGCTTTTTATAATATCTGTTTATTTATGTATGTGTGTGTATGTAATATATAAATCTAAAAAAAATATATATATTTACACACACACACACACACACACACAGTAGTGCTGTCAAACGATTAATCGCATCCAAAATAACTTTTTCTGTACATCATATATTTGTGTATACTGTGTATGTTTATTATTTATATACAAATAAAAACACATATGTGTATCTATTTAATAAGTGTTTATATATTGATTATATATGTATATATAATATCAAATCTAAGAGAATAAATATATAAATACTTTCGAAATGTATACTGTATAAGTGTTTTTTAATATATACATAATAAACACAGTTCCAAAAAATTACCCTTAATATTTGTAAAGCCAAAGCCCCCCCACAAACCCAAAAGAATCTTAAGTTACTTTTTAGTTGTTGTTTTTTTATCAGTCCCTATCAGTCACTTCAGAATAATGGCATCGTGTATAGTCATATGATGCTGCTTTGCAACGGTGTTTATCGTAAAATGAGCTATACAAACCTGAATTGGATATGTTTATTTGTATAGCTAATTTTACGATATTATACCGTTGCAAAGCAGCGACTATAGTACTTCAGAACAATCTCGTTACTTCTATAAATTACTTGTTTACACTTGAGAATACGTTTTGAGTTCAGAAATCTCCTTTTTTCTCTCTCTCTCTCTCCAAAAGATCAATTGAGATTTGGTTTGTCGTGATATGATCCCTTCATGCACAACAACTGATTCAGACATAACACATTTTCTTTCGGTGGTTCAGACTAGTGAAAGATGCTTTCTCACATTTAGTAATAATGATGTTCTGCAGTACAGAAGAGTGGCGATTCACTTCAGAATCCCGACGCTTTTATCTTAATTAATGACTGCATTCACATTGTTGGTGCTACAAAAGCCTAGGATACATCCGTGTGAATGTGCTTTCATGAGCCACTCTTCTGTGATGAAGATACATCCTCGTCTCTTTCTCCTGCACTCCTCCTGCAGTTGCAGATACTGTATCAACTTATCGTATAAAAAAAAGTTCTCTTTTCCTTTATGTCTTTTTTTTCAGACCGGGGATCCTCAGCCTGCAGAGTGCAAACAACAGTAGTTGGATCACTCACTCCTGCCACTGTCAAACCCCATCAGCTCACCTAGAATCAGCCCTATAGCGCGGCGGATATTCTCTGATGAGCACACCATCCAACAAAACCAAACATGGTGATGCAGTACATTGGTAAAATAGTTTTTTTGTTTTTTTTTTTATTCTACAAAATGTGCTCTAAAGTTCAGTTGCTATACAACAACACTATAGATAAATTGGGCAATTCCAGGCTTCAGAATGTACATATATACATAAATAAATGTTAAACTATTTTTTAATTCATGATTTAGACATGTACAGACATAATGACTTCAGATATGTCATTGCATAGCCAGAAAAAGAAAAGGAAAAAAAAAACCTTGTGGGTTTGAAACGATCTCGCAAGCATTGTCTTCACATTCAAACAGGTGATATTTTAAGCCTGAATAAAATAAATGGGATTGTATTTTAACTTCCTGTGCACATCTAACCTTTGTCAAGGTTGTTTTGCATTAACAAAAAGTTTCTCCTCTCATTTTTGAAGTGTTCTGTGTCATGGGCATAACCATTTTTTACGCAGTATATCTATTTATGTACTTTTTGAACAAAACTGCATGTTTATGCACTTATTTATTAACGGAATGTGCTAGCTAGCTAGCCAGTCCAACTAATGTATCAGCGATATCTTGCAGCCATCAAGCAATTGTGTTTAACCATATCCAGCCTCTTTGCAATATAAATATCTTAACATTTCCATCTTCATTTTGACTTTCCCTTGAAGGTCGTAATTTTAAAAAAAAAACAAAAAAAAACTGCACTCCTCTGCATAAGTATGCCCAGTCGATGTAGTCTCATTTTTTAATATAATTGTATTTCACTATACGTTATATCCATAATGCTGGAATTGCTCAATTTAGATAAGTATTCAAAGACGATAGGGCAAAAGTCCACTGTCAATGGTTGCTGAATTCTGAGTGAACTGCTGATGTCCTGAAAGTCACATTCTGTGATCACATCTTCAAGATACAACATCACGTCCCAAAATTGACTGATTTAATTTATTTAGTGACTTAATCTCATAGGTTACTCAGGGTTTTTTATGCCAAGATGACAGTGTGCTAGTATCCAGCATTGTGAAACTGTTGATATCTAACCCGCTTCATGTTCTCTTTTGTCTTGTAAAAGAAGGAAGACTTTTGAAATGTGGTTTTTAGTTATAACTGAGTTATTTATATATCTTTTCCATCTTTATATTATTGTTTTGAACTTTATGTCTTAGTCTTGTGCTTCTTGGTGGATCCCTGAGAGAATATGTTTTGCTGATGTATGTACTGTACCCAGTTGATTATAGCCCCTTTTAGCATTTTAAAATGCTTTTGCTGTACTGCCCAAGCACTTACAAAAAAAAAAAAAAAAAAAAGAATTAAACAAATACTTTTATTGCCAAAAGAGAGTTAGAATCTGATTTCACTTTACCACAACCATTTCCTTGTCAAAGTATTTGAGTTCGGTATTTCATTCGAAATAATTCGGTGCATATGCGAAAAAATGCATGTTATGGTGAAGGAATGTTTCAAGTTCAGTACGAGATGAGCTCAATCAACAGCATTTGCAATTAATTGTTACAAAACATAATTCGGCTTCATTACTTCATAACAAACGAGCATTATGATGAAATACTTGGACGTGGAAGTTGAATGGGGCCCATTTTTGGAGGACGTAAAAGCAGAATTGTAAAACACTTACTTCTTTACTCTGTTGATGTGAAAGATTCATGCGTAGAATTGATTGTTTTCCAGTCCACCTTTTTTTCTGGTTAATGAAAGGATGAAGTCATCTTCTTTTGAGAGGAGGAAAGAAGTAAATGTAAGTGAGGTCACTAGAAGTTCAAGACCAAATGTTTAATTAAGTTAGAAAAATAACTATTTAATATGTGATATTAAATATTTTGTTTACTATTCATAGATCCATATTCTCATTTTATTATCTGATTTGTTTTCAACAGTAATAATGATCTCAATTTGTTACCTATAACTAAATAATAACTCATACTACGTTATTATTAGGCTGAGCTGTCATCTAGTCAGTGTCTGTTTTTTAAAAACGTACAGGTAATAGTTCTGTTCTTTAGAGAGATTTGTCATTAGGCGCGTTTTGTTAGCATTGTCTGTAGAGGACTCTGCACCTGTTAACCGCTGCATACACTTGAAGCCCACTTTATTAGGTACACCTGTTCAGCTGCTTGTTAACGCAAATATCACGATCACCAATCACACGGCAACAACTGCAGAAAAGGTCAAGATGGCCTGCAGAAGTTCGAACCGAGCATCGGAATGAGTTGTTGGTGCCGGACAGGATCATCCGAGTATTTGAGAAACTGCTGATCTACTGGGATTTTCAAATACAACCATTTCTAGGGTTTACAGAAAATGGTCCGAAAAAGAGAAAATTCAAGAGAGTGGCAGTTTGGTGGGCAAAAATGCCTTGTTGATGCCAGAGGTCAGAAAATGATAAGCTGGTATAAAGGCAACATAACTCATAGCCACTCAACAGCATCTCCGAATAAACATCAGACCTCGAAGGCAGTTATAAACCTTATGGCAGTTCTGAAGGCAAAAGTGGGTCCAACGTGGCGAGGTGTACTTAATAAAGCTCCTGTTGAGTGTATGTTGGTTACATTCGCGTGGCACCTGTCAGTCGGTGTAATACGTACTTTTCATATGTGAGTCATGCTCCACGATGACATCTGTTATCATAATATTAAAGCGTGGATGACAGTTCGTGTCTTCTAAAGGCCGGTTTGACTAAGCAAGACAGGAGTTATCCTGAAGAGGGGAAGGAGTGACACGCCAGTCACTTCCTAATGTCTAGTGAGCAGGAAACTGTTGAAGTCAGCTGATTTCCACCTAGTGAGTTACATACAAGGAGTCAGGAATTCAGATTTTATGTGCCGATTGTCAAGCACTGGCATGCAGAGTTATCCTCGCTCTCTTCAATATACTGTCACTAAACTGCAGGCCTCATTGTCACTTTAAATGTACACTACTGTTCCAGTTATTTTTGTTTTTTTTAAGTCTCTTATGTGTACCAAGGTTTCATTTATTACATTGAAAATGCTTAAAAACAATAACATTGTAAAATATTGTTACAATTTATATAAAAATTGTCAAATGTTTACTTATACCAAAATAAGTTTTTGTGTACATAATATATATGTGTGTATTTATATTATATTACATTAATATTTACATTTTTTAACAATATATTATTAAAGGTATGCATGCATGTGTTTGTATTTATGTATAAATAATAAATATACACAGTAAACTCATATTATGTAAACAGAAACTTTTTTTGGATTCGATTCATTGTTTGACAGCACTAGTACAAACATATTTCAGGATACTTTAATGAACAGAAAAATCTAAAGCATTTATTTATTTTTTATTAACCGCAGACTTTTGAACAGCAGTGCACTTGTTCATCTGTCTATTTTCATGTTAAAAATTTATACACGGTAACCAACATCCAAATTTGACAGGAAGGAAAATCATTTATAGTCTTCTTTCGTTTACTTTCTTCTACTCTATCCACGTTTCTTCGGTTAGCATCCGCTAAACCTATTTTCCTGTTTTTGTTTCTAACTTCTCAGTTTTTCTCTTTTTAGTGCACTATTCTTTTTTTTTGTCCAAATTTTGCATTCACCATGTCTATATATAACAACCCTTCTTTACCTCCATCTCATCTCTTCCCCCATCACCATTTTTCTTTCTTCCTTTGTCGTTCCATTCTCCTGTACTGCTATCCTTCTCTTCCCTTGTTGATGAATATTCATCAGGTTAAGTCTGACTATGCTTTTCACAGTTCTTGTTAGGAGCAGTATGTTAATGACATTCAGCAGAGAGTCCAAATGTAGATAAGTGTACTCTGGGAAAAGGGTTTCCCTCCCGCTGGCTAACAACGCTTCCATTTATGGGACATTCAAGATGGCACGGTGGTCAGCCGCATTGGACGGATCCCTTCTGTCTCTAGCATGCAGCCATTTACGAGCATTTAAAATCCACTTTTATGCTCATTATGTTAAGAGCTCCCTCTCTTCTTTACCACTGCCCTCCTCTTCCTTACTATACGGCAACAATAGGGCCATATTATCGGTTAAATCAATGGAGTCTTTGGTCTTTCTTGAATGCGATGCGTTTTTATGCAAGCTTATCTTAAAGCGGATGTGTTTTAGTCTATGTAGATTTATGCGACTGTAGTGGGTCTAGTATAGATGGACAGGTCATCGAGGAGAGGGTGGATCTCCACTGAGCTGTGTATATTGTTAATGGGAAGGGCTGGACACAGCCGCTTTTGTGTGTCTAATGAGTGGTTTGCCATGAGGAGGAGACCGAACTGCTGCTATCCCACTGCTATCAGCCACTCCCACCCTGCTATTGTCTCCTTACAGTCTACACTTATTTTCACTTTCTTCTTAAATGCAACGTTGGTAGTTGGTCTTCTGTTGTCTTAATGCCGGTGTGATCAGAATGTGTAATGAAGGAGAAGAGGATCTCCCAGTCTAATAGGTTAACTCACAAGTGTTCATAAATGCATGAACGACAAGCCAATTCTCCATGGATATATACTTTAAAATAGGTCTTCCGTGCGCTTTTCATTTGAGGATTCTCAGATGCCCTTTCTTTAGGTTGCACCTTTAAGCAAGTTTTTGAATCCACTGGTTATTTTATTTATTTATTTATTTTTGCTTTGGCTGTATTTGAAACTGTGACGTTGACGAGGGGGTGAAAAGACAAAGGAAGTAGCAAAGCAATAAAAAGTTATTTTGTTCCACATATTAACTTAACTATGCAGGTGGTTTTTAGACCTGGCACGACTGAGTGAGTGATTGCTCACGTTAACTAAATTTTGTGGGCCGTAGTATATTGTCAGTAATATTGTCAGTAATATCTTGGTCCTATTGCAAAATCTAGGGGGTGTTTATATGACACCATTTTTAATCAAAAACATGATTCAGTTACACGGCAACAGCATTTTAAGGTCTTAAAGACAATCTTCGCCTTTTAAAGTGCAATGTTTTGAAAATGCCATACTTCTTTTTTGTCAGTCCATGTGAATGGGAATCTTTTGACAATGTCTTCTGTACGCTAAACCTTTTATAGACTCAAAGTTGGAAGCTTTTAATACAAAAATGTAAATGTACCCTGCGTGGGGAAATCTTTTGCCCAGTCTTGTAAAATTCCCAACCAATTCCTAATGAAGTTACTGCATTCCCCACAGTTTACCAATAACAATGTTAAGTGTTACTGCACCTTTGCATTTAGACAATATTTGAGTTATTTTGTTCATTTTTTGCTCAATCAACTCAGCAACAATGCCAGTGCACTCCCAATAACCAATGAATTTTCAGAAAAGTCACAGTATGTTAGAAGTCTGCCCAGCCAATCAGATTTGAGGACTGACACCGTGTAAGGTGAAATATTCATTGTTTCTTGGAAAGCGTTTCCCATAAACATCAAATGTGTTCCAACTTCTGAATGAGGAAACGTTCGCAGGAATTATAAAATTATAAAAATAAATAGTCTGTTCCCAGGGGGGAGAAGCAGGGAGAGAGTGGGATATCATTAAAGCCAACAAGAAAAATCATTCAATCATATTTTTAGCCACAACAATAGTTCATACAAAAAACTTTTTATAGGAGTCCAGGAAAATAAACCAAGCAAATTCAGACCTTCAGTGTATTGTGGGGAGATTTCCATAGATTTCAGGCTGCTGTCTGGGTGCCTCCCCATTCTTATACAGTAGTCGCCCACATACCTCTTTACTCCCTCTCTGGGCCACATGCCAGCGTATCCAAGTGGCACTGGACCACCAATTGTACCACTGAGCTTTTTGTCCTGTGCCTATGTGCCACTCCTGAGTCTCGGTAACCATGGTGACATGCAGACTTTGCCAAGCATACATTTGGTGCCCTTACAATGAAAGAAGAGCAGAGTAGTAACTGGGCAGGGCAGTTATTTACAACACCATCATATTTGGGGATTGACTCAGCTGGGTCGCTCTAATGGGTCAGAAAAACTGAAAGTGAGATGCTTGTCTCCTTTCTTTGAATAAAATTGAAATCTGACTGAAAAATCTCTCTTTTTATTTTTTTTTTACCAAAAAGCGCAATCCGTGTATTCATTCGGTACACGTTCATGTCAACAGTGAATGTTTCTAAATGAAAAACTCTTTTCCCAGTTGACTTGTGCCTATGCACGGCAAAAGGTCATTTGGGTTTTTTTTTTTTTTTTTAAAGCAACACTTTTCTACAGCTTTTTTATGTCATATGCCATCTTTTCACTCTGGAAAAAAACCCCCCGCAGTTTTGATTTTCTCATTCAGATCTTTAGCTAAACGTGGTTCAGTGATTAATACACACAGGAACAAAATACTTATAAAATGCCTTGGCTTTAAAGTCACTGGCATGTATGGTTTCAAGGATGAAAAGTTCATCTCGTTCATTCACTATTCCCTGCAATGAATAAGATGACTCGGATTGAAATCCACCTTAGGGCACTTCCTCTGACTTCTTCAGAGGCATCTGATCACTTTCTTGAGCTTCGCATCTTTTAAAGTGAGACCTAAAATATGTTATAATTCTTAATTAGTTTAACAACTACTGTATGCACTTTTATTCAATTAGCAGTAAAGAAACCGAGGCCTTGCTCTACAGGAGCTTTTAGTCACGTCAAGAAGTTTATGACCCTAGGTTTTAACGGCGCATTCGAGCAGATGTTCGAGTTCTCAAAACAACATGCTTGTTTCATTGTGTCTGTAACAAGTGCATATAATCTTTCTTTTCATGCATTTTTGTTTTGAAGTGAAAGCAGCCCACCCTAAAAACAACATGCACAAGCACACGCACACAATCACTCCATTATGCCATGACAAAAGTGCCTTTGATGTGGTGGAAGCGGAGCAATCTAGAGTCACAAGAGCACAGAGAAGCAGGAGATATTTACTGAGTGAGCACACTCTGCTTACAGGAGCAGTGCTGTTTGGAGAGATACGGCAGCTGCAGGAGGGACATCCCTGTTGTTTGATCTGTTCCAGTCCCTCTGAGGTTTGGATACGTTTACCCCCAGGAAGCCCATCGGTTTGCAGTTGGGAGAGATAAAATATCTCTGCCCCTTCCGAACATGATTGGCCCAAGGCAGAATCTACATACATACATTATGAAATATTAAAGTCTGTATCATAAGACATATTTCCATGGGTAATGAATAAATGCTTATATAATAATCTCCCGTGGCTTTTCTCTAATCTGCTCTGTAAATACACTGGACCTTAAAATATTACCAGTTGTTTATACCTGATATCTAATATAAGAAACAGATTAGGTTATTGAAGAGTTTATTAAAGTGTTCTTCAAGCTGGTTCTTGTTTCGGTTTCCAAAAATGGATTTAGAGAAGAAACGTTTTACATTTCCAACACTGTTAACCTCACGAGCGATGAACCCTCTTCACCCTTGTATTGTTCCAAAACCAATTAACACCAGTTAAGATATTTTTTTATGAAATCTGAGCGCTTTCTGACCCTGCGTAGACCCTGCAGCAAAGCAACTGGCTATTCAAAGCCTAGGATGGTAGTAAGGACATCGATAAAATAGTCCATGCGATATCAGTGGCTCTTATTATACGCCAAGAAAAGACTTCATTCAGTGATTCTTCTTGTCCGTGTCAGTTTTGGATGCACATTCACAACAGTATCACGACGCATGCGACACATCTTGTTCTTGAAATAACCCCTTTTAGTATTAATAACACTTTAATAAACTAAATAACCTTTTTACGCAATAACGAGAATGAAAATAGATAAAAACCCGTTTAACTTGCGTAGAGTGGATACACACTGTCAGATGTATGAGTTGTTTACCTTGGTTCTGTCCCCCGTGAGCCTGTGTTTGAGCTGACCCTAGTTAGCTCTTTGTGTTCAGAGACGGAAAGGGTCCCGTGCACATGGCTGTCAGTGGCCAGGCAGAGTGGGATCCTCTGCCTGTAGGAGCACGGATGCACATGTGATCTCTCGCCCCCTCAGACACCAGGAGAGAAGAATACTCTCTCAGCCCATTTGAAGGTCATGGCAGAGGGTCCTGCAACCCTGTGTGTGTGTGTGTGTGTGTTGCACACTAGTCTATGACTTGCATATCAATGAAGAAGTGAATGTTATTGAATGTTACCGATATTATTATGCATGCACGTTTTATTGCATGTGCCTTCTAGACCTATACAATCAGTACTACTTAAGTTGCAATGAATGATGTTGTAAATAAAGAACGCCGACGGCGCGTGCTATATCAATACATATAGCATATCGAATTAAACGAGGGGGTTTAATTTATCAGTGCATTAGTGCTACTGGCGAAACACGAAGCTCCAAATTAGTCAGTGTATGTTTATTTAACATTATTGTGTCGTGTATTTGGCGCAGCGCGTTCGCAGGTTACAGGAAACTAGCGTGGAGCAGTGTACACGGAAAGGGGGTGTGTGAGGATACTGGCAGCGTTTCATGCAGCTCCAGTGGACACCTAAAGCGGGACTCACTGGTGTGTGTGTGTGTGTGTGTGTGTGTGTGTGTAAAGAGAGCTAACACACACTCTCACACACTTAACATTTGGACACAACATGGCGATGAGGCGCCGAGAGACACGACGACTCTTCCCCGACTAACACAACCACGTTATGTTTATAGGTGGGGGGAAGCGCGCGACAGGGAAATACGTGAAATTGCGCGCAACTAATTAAACCTGAAGAGATTTTTCCCGAATTCCATTATATGCATGTAGCTGTAGCGGTCATATAAAGCACACACTGCTTTACCCCCGCTGCTGGAAACCAAACGCTCTACATGGCGGTGGAGAATATCTGGTTCTTCTGTCTACTTTCTCTGGGTTACTGTGGATTATCCGTGCAAGGTAATACAAGTTAAATCTAACCCCAGTGTTTTCCCGTGCGGTGTCTTTTAAGTTGTGCGTGTCTGGTAGCTTGTACGCGTGTATTTCTTTGTATCTGTCAGGATATGCGAGTAGAGGGGCTGGAGAGAGAAATCGTGCACCTTGCTTGTTGCAGCGTTTCGGAGCTTTTACTTTTCACGTTTTCCTTTCCTTTTCTTTTTTTTTTTTTTTTTACATCCTTTACGCGAACAGGCGGCCAGATCACGTTGAAGTGCTGTGTTTATTTCTGGGTTTAACTTTTTTGTCACGTTTAAACCTTACTTTTGTAAACAACATCATGCGTTCAATTTTTAAGTTCGTTTAAATGTAATAGCGATATGCGATACGATATAAAACGATATAAACACCCCCCCGCACCCCCCATATAAAACCGAGGGGGAAAAATGGATGAGGCACAGAAAGCGAGGCAGTGTTTGCTCAGAGGGGCGGATATGTTGTAGAGGGGCTCTAGTTTGGGAATGTACAGGTTGATAGTCATCAGTACTTATGACAAAGTAACATTTAGTACGCTAAATGTCAGACTTTAAAGGGGTTTGTGTGACTGCCGTACTTACATATAAAGCCCTACGATAGGGATTGTTCTTAAAAAGTCAATGTTAGCAGTTTACACCTGAAGGTTGCAGGCAACTCATATTCGGTAGGATTGACTGTCCTCACATGAAACTAACGTGAAAAATAAACTCAAAATGTTTTAAATTTAAAACGGGCGTTTATTAAAGCAAGAACAGGCCTATTCGTCTTGAAATGAATGACGCTGAAAAATAGTGACACACTTGCACTGATTGTGACTGGCGCTGAATTTTATACCTCGCAGCCTAGGGTAAGTAAATACATATGTAAAGGTTATAACAGGCTTAGACAAAAGTAGTTTTTTTTTTATTATTATTTTGTTGTTTTTAAAAGCATAAAACTGTATTTCACAACAAACAAGATGACAGAGTTGGATAGGTCAGTTGGTGAAAAAAAAGCAATGTGCTTTTTACGCTTCTTCTGTTAGCCTGAGTCTCTTTTCACTTTTTTCCCGCGTACTACAACTTAGCAAACCGTAAAATATATATTCTGTATTTTTGGTCCACGTTCCCCAAGTATATAAATAATGTGAAGAATAATGTGAAGCCTTAGTCGCCCACTAGAGGAAATGGTTTGAAATGCCCCCCGAAATTTTGTCTACCTCAATGAAAGGCATAAAGTAATTAGCACCCTTTTTTAAAAACACGGTGACTTAGGTGACCGGAAAATTACTGGCACTCGCGTGTTATGATTTTGATTCTGACATTTAAATCAAACAATGATTACCTTACACGGGGCTTTGAGACTTTCTGCGTACAATTCCCACACTTTTGTGTAATCTTATTGGCATATATTTATCGGACTGTGTGGCGTGTAATGAAATTGGAGAGATCAAAGGCGGCGTGAGCGTTACGTGGCTCGTGAAGGGTGAGCCTCGGGCAGGATTCAGTCACAGGCGCTGGAGGAAAAAAGGGGTGGGGAGTGGTCAGGGCGACTTATCCAAAGACTATACACCTTATTTAAATAACAAAGGAGAGCAGTGAAACACATGGGCACCTCCTGGCATCCAGCGATGCCCTCGTCTCACCGATGTCCGTTGGGAAGAATAAACGGCAACCGCAGCGGTCGAAACACAGTATCATCTTTGAGCTCCGTTAACGATTTTAGTGGCAGCGCTGTAGCGGATGGATTATTTACAGCGGGGCGGGACCTACTAGTGATCAATAGCATTAAAAATGCGTGTTGCAAAGCTGAAGGATGGATCTGTTGTTTCTTTACTTGTTCGGGTTTTTTTTCCTTTTCAGAATTTCACAAACAACTTATGTTTCTGAGAATCTTTTTTAACACGGATCTTGAATTCAGTTTTCGTGCAATAAGTACGATGCTCGTCCTGTATTCGTTCCTATTAAGATAAATTCATTGTGCTCTGTAAATTTGCATGCTGGTCCTGCAGATTATGCTTGACTGGTTCACGAAGTAGCTGTCTGTTCTGGCTTCTGAGGGTTGTTTTTGCTCCAGTGTCCCAGTATTTAAGATCATAGGAGTTAATTCAGAATGACTGGGCCATAACGGCAAAAAAGTGTCCCAGTTTACCCAACTTCACCCTAAGATTATAACAGAGGAGATGAAAAAAACGGTTAGAATAATAACCAAAGGCCTTAAAAGTGAAAGCACCCTTCAAGATTGCTGTTAAATTATTAAGTATTTGCAATAATGTATTCCCTTTGTTTTGCGTTAGATGAGGGTATAAAATGGACAGAAACAATCAAATATGCATTATTGTTTTTATATATATATATATATATATATATATATATATATATATATATATATTTTTTTTTTTTTTTCTTTGCCTAAGTGTATTATATAACTGCTGAGATTATTTATCTATATATTTATCTCAAAATATTCTCTTACTGGTCATTAATAAACTATATTAATTGTATTATTAAATATTATCCCTTCATCTAGTTTAGTCGTGAATGATCAAAATGAAGCGTCATCCAATCTGTCTTATGTGCAACTACTAGCCTAATAAACAGTTTTGGTTACTATTGACTTTTATTGTACAGAGAAAAAACAAACAAAAAAAACTTTTATATCCTCTTTTATGGTGCACACAAAATCATTATTGCTTCTGAGAGGCGGAAATCCAGCCAATGTACTCCAAATTGTTTGAGGGTGAAAACTATTGTCTTAACTATTACTAAACACAATTGAAAGTTACAGGTGTGTTGTGGTGATTTTCAAATCAAAATGAAATACCGACTTGAGCAACTGGGGTTTAAAATAACAAAAGAAATCCGAGATGTTTTGATCGTAATAGACGCTCTGTTATAGACAGCCGGTGATGTGGAGGGGCGCAGTATTTTGACAGGTGTCACCTCAAGCGACGCTGTAAGAAAATACAACAATGGGACTCTGTAGAATAAGTGGTCAAGACAGTAGATCTCCTTGTCGGAGAGAGTTAAAGTTTTTGATTTCTCAGGTTTAATTTGAAAACCAAGAACATAACATCCCTGCTGTCCGCTAAGATTTGTACCCACAAATTAAGGCTTGTCTTCCCTGAGGCAGTGTGCCAGGTTTACGGAGAGAAAGAGGAATTTTGTGTGTTGTTTTGGTAAGTGATGCTGGAGAATCATGAGGGTGATTTGGGGTGAGCCGTCTCTCTCCTTTTTCTCTCTGGCTATTTAGAGTTATAAACAAGGCGCTTTGCTTTTCCACAGGAAAGATCACATCAAAATATCTGTGAACTAGCGAACAGACGAGGACCGGCATGCTCTTAAGAGGCTGTGCCTCTCCACTTTAAAAATCCAGCTTGTGTTTTGCTTTCTCATGTAAAGCGTCCCGTCGCGTTGTCTTAACATTCCAGCCTTCTCCTAGAAAGCCTTCTCCTACAGCTGTCTGCTTTTAAAGATTCACCAAAAAAGACAGAAGCGGCGTAGAGGCCAGAGGGCATGTTTTACGGGGTCTGTCACATGGTCTCACAGGCATGCTGCTTCAACCCCGTGACTCAGAGCTGCAGTGTGTGCTCTATCCTGGGGGGCTCACCGTGTTTTGATCACCAAATCAGCAAAACACGGCCCGTCCCGCAGAAAGGAAAGAGTTACTCTTTTGTGCTCCGTCGCATTTATTTTCAGCTTCATCACTAGATCTGCTGTGTAATCTTTCTCTAGTACTGCTGCAGCACTTCTGCCATTACCTCCATTAAGCATCCCTTCATGACCTCATTTTCCCTCTTCTTTAACAAGTCTTAATATTGTTTAATGCCCCTGAGAGGGATGAAGGGATTTTCAATAATTGCACAAACTGTAGACTCAAGCAGATGCTTCTAGTTATAGTATAGCGTATACTATGTTGAGGCATTTGTACGTTTTTGGGCTGTGATGCTTGAGCTGAAGACACCTTTCAAAAGTGAATGATTAAAATGGATGACGGCTGGTAAATTAATGAAGGTTTTCTAGTTTTAGAGTCTTACTGGTTAAAACCTCTAGGGATGCACTGATATTGAAATTCTTGCTGACGCTTGTCAACCATTAATTGTTTTGATGGTGTGTGTCTGGTTATGTCTGGTGAGTTTTAGCTGTTAGCACTTCAACACATGCTTTTATAGTATACTTAAATAGCTCTTAAATCTTTGCCATAATTTATCACTATCCCTTTGAGTTACCGCTTGATGATGATGTGCCAAAATAATTAAATATTCATTATCGGCTAATAAATATTCAATATCATCTTATAAGTTTGGGAAAAATGTTGTCATGTTATGTTGAACAAGAAAAAAATGCCTTAAGACACTGTAAATGCAAATTAATGTCAGTGCGAATGCTCTGAAAGCGTGGTCTTTTCTTCCCTATTGTGCCGTATATCAGCTTGCTTTCGAACTGGATGAAAATGTAGGACTTGATTTTGTCCATCGGGAATTGATTGGATCGTTGTCGTTTGGTACAGTAATTGCTTTATCTCAAGTGCATGACAAGTTTCTGGAGAAAAAGGATTGAAACTGAAATTGATTCAGGTTGGGTAATATTATTGTTTTTTTTTTTTTTTGCGTATAGGTGTATAAGTGTATTTTGCATTTGCCAGGTTTGTTGGTCAGTGGTGAAGTGAATAATTTTCAGGAGAAGGAAATGTGGGTCGTACAAGGAAGTTATTCATTATCCTACTTCCTGTCAGTCTTTACAAAGGTCTGCCACAGGTTGTTGACCCTAGGAAAGGTTGACAGATCTCTACAATGATCTCTGTAATGTACTTAATGTTTTAACTGGTAAGACCTGAAATTGATTCAGTTGTTGTGTAAATATCTGCGATGCAATATGCATGTTTATATATTCCAACATCCGCAGTAAGAATCCCAAACTGATCTACAGTTCAAACAAATGAAACTTATGGCGCTTAGTTCTCTGTGTTCTGTGTTGCAATGGCTATTTGAGTTCAACATTTGTACACATGGACTCCAGGGATACTGTGACCTGGATAACAGCTGTCAAAATCTATCAGCATGTGGCTCGACCAGAGATAGAACCTCAGATGGGTCAAAGGGAGATGAAAAGATGGACAATGGGAGACTAGAAAGGTTTAATGAGCAATTGGAATAATTAGCACTACCCATTTGCATTATAATTAAACTGACAGCTTGTCTTTCTTGAGGGGATAGTTAATCCAAAAATGATAACTCTCAACATTTACTCATCTTTATGTTGTTTCAAACCTGTGTGACATTTGTTCTTCTTTTTTTTCTTCCAAGTCAGAGGTCACCAAACCTTTGCATATAGCATTGTTCAAGGATCTGGAGTAAGTGCATCTGACAGATTTGACATTTTAAGTGAACTATCACTTTAAACTTCTGTCTTCATAGCAAGCAGGTTTGTGCTTTTTTTTTTAAGTACACACTATGCAGTCAAACTTCAATGCATCACTGCATTCCCTCCTCTATTAGTTGATAATTGACTTGTTTGCTAACATACAGACTACCAAGAACATTCAAGCACTGCCAAGGGCCTCTTAGCCAAGAGCCTGGAGAATATTTTTAACAAAGTTGAACTTTTATTAATGGTCTCTACTGTTTGTAATCGTATTTGATCCTATTCCCTTGCTTTTATTGAACAGCTTGCTGTTAAGGGTAGCCAGAAATGTTTCCCTCACAGTGATCAACATCCACAGCAGGGAGAGTTCTAGGATTTCATCCTCATGGGAACTTAGCCCTCAGTGAGAATGTGTAGCAAGAGACCACTGCCTAAGTGGTGCCTCTTTGTAAGTCGGCACCACTTTATTACTGTAAGTCAAGTAATAAAGATACTGTAAATCAAGTAAGTCAAAATTAGCCTGCTGGTTCTTAAAGAGATAGTTCGCCCAAAAAACGAATATTTTGTGAATATTTTGTCATTAGTTACCATCCCTTACATCATTTAAAATCATTCATCATTCATTTTTGGAAAACAAGTTAAGATATGGGGAGACAGAAACCCTGCAAAGACAGAAACAAAACTACTGGATACTGAACGTAAACTAAAACAGTGCTTTACTATTAAAAATAAAAAAAAATAGGAGCATATTTTTTAAATGAATAAAAATGTGATATTTAGATGAACAGAGCAAGCAGAAAAGAGACGCTGCGATCTATATTACAGCTGTGTTACATCTGTACAGCTATATTACTCTTTATGCGATGCATATACACAACAGAGCCACAAAAAAACTTTTTGCAGAAAAAGCACAATACACAATTTTACAACCTAGCGTAGTCATTGTGTATTATGCATGTAGAAGTCGACTTTTCTCAGTCACTCCTGTAATGTATGCAACCCAGAAAACTATCGGCATGTATTTCTGCAGATAGCCGATAGTTCAGCAATCAACTATCAGTGCAGATTAATCTGCAGAACTTATACATTGGTCGACCTCTAGTGTATTCCTTTGCTTGTAAACAAGACACGCGGTGCATTTCAGGTTATATACCCAGCCTAAATAAATAAATACAGTTATTGTTTTTGTTGTTTCGGCCTATGTAACCTAACAATATCAACATTTTAGATAACATATATGTCACAATTCTTAATTCCAAATTTTAATCACAGCAAAAATGTATACTAATTGATATAACGTTAAAAAACGTTAAAGACAAGTAAACAGTCAATAATAAAATAAGCACATATAAATACAACAAATACACTGCGTGAGAAAACTATTTCTGTATGAAGTATATATCTACAGAAACCTGAAAAGCTAAAGATGTTAAATTAAGAGCTATGAGTAATTCTGTATTTTCTGTTTAATTATTAACATAAGAAACACAAGGTACATGAAGCTGCTGTCTCTTTAAGACATAATGCACCGATCCGTTATATTGACACAGATCTGATATTAATTAATTAAATTAAAGATATAAACCAAATTTGACAATTTGACCCAAACTGTCTAAGAACTGCCCTGATCCACAGTGCTTTTTTCAGAACACAAACATTTATGTGTTATATTTGTCATATTTGCACAAATCGTGATGTATGATATATGTATTAGTATATGCGAGACCTATTCATTGCAGATTACATCAACCAAATTGACCACAGCAGGTCTTTTTTGTCCATTCTCTCTTAAATTAGCAAGTATCTCAACTCTTTGTATTCTAATAAAATAAGTTGTTGCATATAATGGAGGTTTGAAGAAAAAATCTGTTATATAACATTGTCAGTGTCTGTTGCATTAGCTTAGACAAAAACATGAATTAAGAGAGCAACTTCAAGGCCATGTTTATTGTAATTCAAACAAATACAATATGTTTTTTTTTTCCAACCTGTGAACTTTAGTGTTTGTAGTTATTGAAAGGAAGTCATGATTAACGAGATGAACATTTGCTGAAGCAGAGATAAAGATTTGAAGATCATCACTGCTGTTGAAAGCAGTAAAAGGATCAATAGGTGGATGTCAGTTCTTTGAGTGAATCTTGGGGGCAAAAAAATGTGGTGCAAAATAATATTTACCAGCCAGAGAAACGCTAAAATGAGGAGGCATATTATATTTTCGGATGTTTATAATATGTTATGTTTTCTATTGCCCTGAATCTGTTTTGTTTACTGAAAGTTGCTTGTGTGTTTACGTATAGCGGCATGCTAATGTATGCGTGGATGCATGCATGTGTGAGCGAGTGTGTGAAGCGGGGTATATTCCTCATGACGCTGGTTGGGTAAACAGTCATACGATCGCATTCCTTCCATTCCGTGCTGCTGTCCACTTGGTCACATGATCACACGGGAGGGCTCATAGTGGGGTGGGGAGGCATGCCTCAGGAAGAGGAGCCATTTATCACTAAGGGCGATTCAGGCTGTGGACACAGGCTCCCACATTTACAAGGGTGTATTTTTCTTTTCTTCAAAGCAGACGTATTATACATGTCAGATACTGACTGTAATAAAATTCTCTACTCACAAAGAGGCTGTGAAGATAATTAACAAGAGCAGATTCATAAAAGGTTTATAGCCTTGCCGGTTCACCAGGTGTTTGGCTTTCAGTAGATGATTTTATTTTATTTATTTTTTATTTTTTTAGCTGAGCAAAAAGCTGCATGTCTTTAGTGCCTTCTTTTGTCCTGAATTTCCTCTTAAAAAGACTGGAGTAATTGCTCTGACAAAAAAAAAAAAAAAACCCAAAAAAAGCAAGTAATTCCAAAGGAGAAAAGGTAACAGTAAATAAATCAAAGACTCCAACCGGTCTTTTTTACTTCTTGTTTTTGGTATTGATTGTTTTGCAGGGATAAATGTGTTGTGCAGCCAGACCTGTGCCACGATTGGGCCATCCAGGGACCCCACTATTATAGCGTTGTGGACCATGAGAGCTCTTAAAAGCCTGAAAAAAGACAGTGGCCTACTGTTATTTTGACTCTCTAAGATATGCAGGAATGAGCAACAGGACCAAAGAAAAGTGCTTTGTTGATTTTAAAATGTCTTGCTAAAGGATAAAAATGTACACACTGATTTTCTACACCCTCCACCTTACCTTATTTAGGTATCTAGTATCTAGAAGAACTAACTAGTGCAATAAGCATTACAAACTAGTGGGTTTATGATTAGGATAATAAATCATCATAAATGCAATGCAAGTTCGCAGTATTAAACAGCATATATGTATTTTTTGACTGGTAAAAAAATTAATTACCAAATGTCTTAATGTCATTTTCCTGATGTAAATTCATGGAAAGTTTAATTATAAAACCACATTTTAAGAAAACCTCAGGAAAAAAAGAAGAATGTTCACTACTAATGGATACAAAATATTTGCTAAATGTGAATATATGCTTGATCGTATTTGTCCATGTGAATATGTGCATTTCAATGCATTTGGGTATTATCTGCATGTTTCTACATTTGCGATAAATAAGAGGGGAACCGACTCCAAAAAAATGACCTTGGCAGCACTTACTTAAAATGCATTACAGTAATGCCTAAGAAAAGTGAAGTACATTTTGAAAAAATCTAGCTCTGGGTCTGTTATATGTTTGTAGATGTCACTTGGTTTAATTAATTTTCAATTTACATTTAATAAAAGGTCAGTTAAAAAGACTATCAATACCAGGGTCAAGAGTTCTATGAACTGTGTAAACTTAAATTAAGTAATTTAAGTAACTTGAAGTAAGTCATGTAAATATCATCTGCCATATGTTTAAATGTCCAAATGGTTGTGCTTTTTCTCGTACGTTTTTAGTGTATCTCTTCAGCATACTTTTCAATAAGACTCAGTTGTCAGCTTTCTTTTCCCTTCAGTTACAGCATATCGCATAACATTGCCTAGTTGTACCTGTCTCATGCTCTGCTCCTCTGCTTTTGATCTAGCTGCGCTGAGTTTCCCTAAGCAGAATTCCCAGAATTTTATATGCAGAGACAGATAACATCAATACATATCATGCTAGAACTTTGTGTATGTGTCTGTGGTTTACAGATAAAGAGGTGGAGCTGAAGCTTCCGTAACTGCCGTGACTGTTACCTCTTATCACACTGATAGCACCTGTGACAATGGAAATGCCTCTGTCACTGAGTATAGATGTGGAACTCGGCTTCCACTTTTCCATTTAGTTCTTCAGACAGACTAAGGCCATTTACTGGCGCTTTGAAAGTTCCATTTCAGTCACTCTAAAGCACACAATTTGTATTTTTAAAATCTTAGCATCAACAGCTAACATCGTGTTGTTTCGTACACTGCCATTTCGGGTATTATGCATTTGCAATGTTTTTATATACAGTATACATATGAATATAAATGTATGAAAGTATATACATGTAAATATTTACTAAATATATACTGTATGTGTATTCATTTATATATGCATAATACGTATACACAGTAAAAAAACATCTATTATGTAAAGAAACACTTTTATTTTGTATGAGATGATTTGCGAATAGTCTTTTGACGGCACTTATGCAGATCTTACTGACCCCAAACATTCGAATGGTGGCGTAAATCTGTTGGTGGATATGGACATCATTCATGGTGCACTGCATTTTGAGTCCAGTTGCAATGGTTCACATGGCAGTGCACAGCTGCAGGATGTGCAAAGTCTAGGGGGTGAGTCATTCTCCCTTCATGGTCTGAGGATATAACGTGTCCATTCCAAAGGAACTTTGTTTTGGCCGTAGATGCCAGAACAGCCAGAGCCAGAGAAACTGGTTTTGCTTTTTTCGCCCATTTAATTCGTGCGGGGTATGTAATGCTTAATACATGTATCTATAAGTCGGGCTGTTTCAGCACAGCCCGCTGAATGAGGCGGTCCTTTTGCACAACTGCTCTTGAAGCCCTATTTAACACACTGTTAGGCTGTGAGAATTGGCTGTCAACTTGGGAAACCGTGACCTCTTGAATACCATCAGCTCGTTCTGCTCATCAGGACTCTCTCAACGAGCATCGAAATTAAAGTACTTATCGTCATCCTCATCCTGGACACAGTGAGATTTTTCCTGCGATTGTTTGCATATCTCCCTATAGCTTTGTGGTTATTTTTTGGAGCATTGTAATCTCGTTTATTATTTTCCCAAGAGGCTTTCCTGTATTTGTCGTAGAACCCGTACATCAAATTGCTTCGGAAAGGACATCAGAATACTAAATCCTTCAGCTTCTGCTAGGACATGAATTCAATCTCAGTGTGTGACGGGTTCTTTTGACAGACTCCTCCTGATAGTATAGACATCAAAGAATAAATGTACTAATACACTGATGCTCTCTGAGCAGTCATTGTAAGGACATTTTCCAATCATATATGGCTTGTGACTTCTGTATACTATTATCTATGAGACCATCCATTCCTGGGTTCTGAGGACACTTAGTAGACATGTTCACCTGCATCTTCAGGGTCATCTTTGGTCTGTCAGTATTCCTCACATGAATTAAGAGCACTGACCTTAGTAATCCTCAAGTGCTTTCAGCGTAGTGTCAAAATCCACACGTGCTTCAGTCTTGATCCCCTTTGGTCACTAACTAGCCAAACCGATCAACAAATCTATTGCAAACCAGGCCTTACCAGGACACTGAGCTCTTAAAATAATGACAGGTCTTGCAATCAAATTCCTGTCACTACTAATATTCTGCAATTATTTTGTTAGTATATTGTTTGCTCATCTTTCTATTTTCTGGTGTTTTTATTGTCGCATCACAACGAAATGACACATCTGTCACTTTATTGTCTCTGTTCACTCTGAATTCCTGCCACGTCATTTTCTTAGAAACCCATTATAAATGAAATACATTGACTTGAAAACAGTGTGTTTTTTTTTTCTTTGTGCCAGGTATTTTTTACATTGAAAACTAGATGTGTGGTAGTAAGTAAATGTTTTTAACACTTTATTTTAAGTTGTCCTTGTTGCATGCTACATTTATTTACTATTTTAATAACAATATATTATGTATAATTACATGCAAGTAAGGTTCCCCGTGTACATACTATGTACTTATTGTACTACTTACAATAACTAGGTACTAACCCTGAACCTACCCCTAAAACTAACCCTGCCCCATGTAGTTGCCTTATATTACCAGTACCTTCTTAGGTAAGTACCCTGTAAGTACATGAAGTGTAAAATAAATTGCAACCCCAAACCGTCATCTTACCCAGGGCTGCCAACTCTCACGCATTCGGCATGAGACTCATGCAATTGACACAATTCTCACGGGTCTCACGCTACACATCTATTTTCTCACACAGAAAAATGTCTTTGCCAAATTCAGTATTTATTTTCAGCTGTGTTTCTGGTTAGAGTGATTAAAACAACAACAACAACAACAACAACTCCAGACAGCACTCGTCAATGTCAGAATGATTTAGATGGCCAATCAAATCAAGGAGGGGCGGGGCTTTACTGTTCCAGCATGACACTACAGCATTTTTGCAAACTACTTGACGAGCGGTTGAAATAAGGGAGGGACATTTTGTTGTTACGCTTTTACATTTGCACAAAGTAACCACAATTTTTTCATTCATCCAGTGAATTTAGGCAACACAGTATTATAATGTACACTACAGTTTAAAAAAAAATGGATATTCATTTCTGGATTTGTTAAACAATTACCAGTTCAAAATCACCAGATCAAAATGTAAATAATAGTCATTCATTATTTTTATTATATGATAAAATGACATGATAAATATATAATTATTATAAAGTCATTAAGTGAATATAGGCATCATAATATTATAATGTACAATATTGGTAAATTATTACAAATGTCCTATGTAGTATTTCCTTCGGTAATCATGGTCATTTTAATTTAGGACCACATTTAGGACAAAAGCTATTGCAGAACAGCATTTCCTATGTACATTATCTGTGTACATGATCTTCAAAATTGTAACGGCATTGCATTTATTAATAATTCTGAATAACTGAGATGTTTAACGGTCAATCGCCAGCGAGCGAAGCTAAAAACTTTTGACTTTCCGCAACACTGAAATGAAAAGCTTGCTGTTTTATTTATTTTTTGGTTCGATTTGCTTACCTCATCGTCAGATTGCGCAGTGTTGGTTGCTTGGTAACACACCTGAAAGTGGATTGTCGAACTTGGCGATGCAGTTTAAGATTTCCTAACTAGAGATAAGATACGATTTTAAGATAGGATAAGAATCCCCAAATCTAGACTTGTGAAAAAAAATCCTAATTTAACCTGTCATATCTTAACAGAAGAAACATTCTGTAATATGCTTAAAAAAATGAAATCTTTGGTTTGGGCCAATGTCATGTTTTTTGATCTACTTCTCACTTCTTTGGCGTTGGAATATTTTTCTTCATATATCTTATGCTTCTGCGACCAAAGCTTTTCACTTCCTGAGAAGTACAGCGAAGTTGGACGATCCAACCTTGTGATCCCATGGTAACTTCCATGCCGCTGTAAACTGTTTCCTCATCATTGCATTCTCTCTTGTCTTATGCTCAAAGATGGAGAGCTCGCAGTCCTCCCACTCAATTCCCATACACCGCAGCAAGCGCCCGCTTCTATTCTTCCACTCTGTATAATTCAGAAATTTTACCAGCACATGGGACATGGATGTTAATTTGTCATTAGTCTTGGACTCACTATAGTCATACAAGAATGACATGAAGGTGAGAAAAGATACAGATGCTGTGGAACACGAAAGATGGTTTTAATGAATGTTTCACCTGTTATTGTCCATACAATGGAAGTCGGTGTGGTTCAAAAATCTTTTCTTTGTACGTAAATAATAATCAGGGAATTCAACTTGTAAACGAATATGCAATTATACAATAAACATTGATTCCTTTAAGTAATATCTCCTTTTAAGTTCTATTTTCCTTTATTTCCCCTTGAAGGTAGTAATAGTAACTTCCCTTCTGCATGTTGTGCTTGTGGAAGTAAATATTCTGTTCATTTTATAGCAAATGAAAAGATGTTTCGCTCATTCTGGACAGAAATAATGTACATACATACAGGAGGGGCTTTTGCATCTAATGATTCATTAAGCAAAAAATGACAAATGTGATAAATTATACAGCCAGGTATCATAAATGAGCATGGACTTGCACTCCACACCAAAGGCTGAAGTGTTGGAAGTAGCATGTAGTGGTAAACATGGAGAAAAGTGCCTAAGGAGAGACTGAAATATTTGAGTTGAGTGAACAACTGCCTTTTTGATGCCAAAAACAACAAAACATCAAGCAGCATTTTTTTCCAAATGTGTGTTTTGTTGTTTGGTTGTCTTGTTTAGATATTTTTGTGTAAAATAATAAATGGTAAAAATAAATAAATCATGAATGATTTTTTTATTTCAGTGAAAAGAAAAATGTTTAGATTTTCACGCTTATTCTTTCAAGCTGTTTTAGTTACGCTTTATTTTGAGGTGTCCTTTTTTCAGTGTAATGATGCATTCGTGTACTGAGGAACATATCGTTCTGCTTACTTTATTGGTATTATAATTGTCGTTCCTGATTTATTAACAAATGTGTCTCTAAAGTAAAGAAAAATAAACCAACACAACCTGAAAATACTACACACGCGATCATTACTTCCCCAAGTCAGACTACAAACAATCAAAGCCTGATTACTGAAAATATTGTGACAATTCTAAAGTCATGCAATCTGTAACCAGACGACTCTCTCTTATTCGGTAATTTTGTTTTATGCTCAGTGAGAATGAACGTATCATAATTCATAAATATACAAGGTGAAATCTAGTCCATTTTAATAGTGAAATCAATAAATATCCTGATGAACCCTGGAATATTTAAAGTGTTAAAGCAGTAACACATAAAGCGAGAAACGTTTTTGTGTCTTTTGATTCATGTTTGCGACACATTACATGTATGTGCTTCCTGTGGCCATGTTTTCATGTATTCTCTCTCTCTCTCTCTCTCTCTCTCTCAGTGATTGTTCCGTGCTGCTGAGTAATAGCTGGCACTGTACCCCTGGATACACACACAAATGCACCCACACAGACATGTTGCCATCTGAATTTAAATGGTTTGTTGCGTTGGGCTATCAATCAGACCATCTGTCCCTGTCCTCCCAGCCTTCATTAGTGGTTGTGCAGTGCATATGTCACACATCCAGCTGGCACCAACGCATGTTCATACACAGCTCCACCTTTGTCCACCTCGTGCAGTGCTTAGTTCTCAGCCAATAGCTGGCGGGAGTGCCAAGCAGAATTGCTCCATGTGAGTGTGAACTGAGGCCTGATTTAGTGTTTACAAAGTGTGTGTGAGCTGCTGTAATCTATTCTCAGATAGGATGTTGTATATCTGTTCTTACCGTTGTTATCAGCAGCATATCTGTTTAGATATGGAGCGTTTGGATGTGTTATTGTTTTCTTTTTTTGATTATGGATGAAGATGCAGTACGTATCGTTCTTTCAGGCATACGCTTTTAGTTTCGTGGCTTATAAAATCAACACGATGTCTCTGACAGACCTGTAAAATGACATTGTTATCATTGATATTGTTACACTCGTAGTGTTGTGTGAATACGTGATTTAATAGAAAGCTATACACTATACTGTTAAATCCATACATAATTCAGTTTTTTTTGTGGTACAGTGCCTTTAGTTTGAATAATTCATGACATTTAGGTTTTTATTGAAGAGCCAGTTATTCATTTGTGGTGAAGTGGTCTTTGCTTAACAGAAAAGTCCAAATAATTACTTTCAAGGACTTTAAAGTCTCTTTTTGCAGTGTCACTTTTTTATAAACTAGCAGATTGTTGGCATTTTGCCATATGAAACAACTAAACGTTTACTGAAACATTTAACCCATTATTTACAAGGTTGTAAATTGGAAATAAATGTACGAAAGCGTAGAAAGGCTGCTTTGTTTAATGTGCACAATGACGAAAGTATTTAACCGTCACTGTCATTTTTCTGAAAAGATATTTTTGTGTAGTTATAAATCAAGTTGACACCCGAGATGCTTCAGTGGATGCTGAATGTTGAGAGTGTTGTGCTTTATGCCACACTGATAATGCAGTATGTTTCGTAAAAACAATGTGCAGTATTTGTTTAGTCACATCACGAGTGTTTTATGCCTTTGGCCATGCGGTCGGGCCGCTGCGAGTTTCACTGGATGGACCACAGTTCAGACAAAATGTTCTATACTACCCCTGAGCACTGTCTCCACTTCACAGCAACACATGCAGAGGCGATAATTTACTTGTGTGTATTGTGAAAGATGAGGCTGGTGCTGTGCAACTGAGAAGTTTGCGCTGTTTACAATATTTGGTGTTTGGAGGTAGATCTTCTCGTAGATTAATGCACAGTAATTAACAGAGCCAGAGTGAATAGAACATTCTTTTAGGATTATTAGTCTCTTAGCATGGCTAGGTGGAGCTGAAAATAACAGCTTTTGTGATAGGTGGGCAGGAAGGCATAATTAGATGATATTTTGCCATTATGTCAATATTAACATTGCTGAGAGATTAACACAAGCGATTTGAGTAGTTAGTTCGCTATAATGCAGCATCATTTTCCATTGACCAGCTTAAAAAAAACATACATCCAAGTAAAATATAAATGCAAGATATATAGTTATTTCATGTTTTAGCATATATATATATATATATATATATATATATATATATATATATATATATATATATATATGTGTGTGTGTGTGTACAAGTAAGTATAAGCATTAGAATTTTTACATAAATGTTGTGTTCAACTGAATGACAAGATAACATGATTTCAACCAAATACCAACATTTTATTCTTTTATACTTTATACTTTTATACTTTTATACTTTACACAGTATACTTTAATGTGTTTACTATGAACATAAAATCACTTTTTTTGATGCCGACATCTTGACGTATTTGACCCGTATATATTTAGTCTTTATGGTGAAACTGGTTAAAATGACTGTAAGGAAGCCAGCATCCAAAACTTATCATATGACCTCTTTTCAGTGGAGTGTTTTATGGTTTTGCTACTTTGTTTTGGCAGATGCTTTGGGCTGCTACATAACTAGTGTCTCAGTGGAAAACACTGTGTCTTCTATCTTCCATCTCTGTTTAGCGCAATCTGCATTTACAAAGGCAGAGTTACAGTGTTGATTTGGTTGGACCTCTGCCATGCCACGAGATTCCCCACAGGATTGATCTCAGAGGGAGTCCGCAGCAGCAGAGGTCCATTGGGGTGAGAAATCGCCCCACAAACATTGCCATTTCACAAACTCAGCGTGGTCTCAGGAAGCCGGCGTGCGTTTATGTGCAGGCAAGAGAAAGAGCAAAACGGAGAGCATGTCATTTTAACGTGTGTTTTTTTTCTTCTTCAAATGTGCGCTCAGAAGGATTGTTCTTTTTGCGTGTGCTCTTTGCCAAACTCTGCAGTGGTTGGGAGGTAAATAATGTAAAGTCATCGAGGATCCAAGCCAAAAAAAAAAAAAAAGAAAAATTGGCTGAGAAATGACCATAAATGGACTTAATGAGATTTAATTGGAGAATGAATAGAAGAAAGACAGCAAGAGGACAGAGAAGCATAGTGAAGGAGAGCTGGGGTGACTGTCTATTGAAGCGATCCTGCGTTCCCTGTCTAACTGTTAATGGCTGGTGAAAGTAGGCCAGTGTTTCTGTTATTATGGCCCACAGATCTCTAATGCCTTTGATGCAGGGCAGCTCATTGTGGGCAGCGTTTCGTTTTGTTTTTTTTTTTCCTGCTCTCTCTCAGATCTATACGCAGACACACGCATTTGTTCTCTCACTTACTAATAAGGTCTCATTTGGAATGGCGCTGGCCTTTTCGGAGCCAGGGGCTTAGTGGCCTTATTTTCACCTATAAACAGAGGTAGGCGATTGCACTCAGGGACCCTGCAGCTCTGGTTGTGCTGAACTTACTACAAGTCTCTCTCTGTCAGTCTGTGTTCTTTCTGCCTCAGAAGTCACTCTCTCACATATTTGTCTGCACACTTTGGCTTTCAGCCATCCAACAAGTATTATTGTGTTTTCCCTTCCTTCTTTTGTGTGTTAGCTGTGTGAGCTGCTTTTAGTTGCTAGCTTGTCTCTGTCTCTCACACACACACACACACACACACACACACACACATCCAGGGATGCCGGAGGGTCAGCTTCCACTTTAATCTAGGAAATAATTCCATTTCCCATTAGCGTAATTAATTGGGAGCTTACTGCAGCACGAAAATGTAGAGGACTAATGTGTGCTCAACGTGTGGTCTTTGTGTGTGTGTGTGTGTGTGATGTGTGTGTGATGTGTGTGTAAGTGTACAGAGTGCTGAAATGGTGTTATGGCTGGCTGATTAGCATAGTCGTTATAAAATTATTGCCTCATGCTTGACATGACTGACAACGTGAATAACTCTGTTCTGCAGGTTACTTTGAGTGTAAAGTAAATGGTGTTTTTCCAGATTACTGTACACTGCTACAAGATCAGTTTTCATTGTTTGGTAAAAACTAAATGTCGTTCGGCAGTGAAATATTGAACTATATGCTGTGTTGAAAAATTACGGTCTTTCTTTGGTCATTCTCACATAAAAAAAAACAAAAAGCAAATCAGTACCACTGCTGTTTTAATATAATTCTTGGTTTAAAATTAAATAATAATCAGCTTCTGTTGTCATTGTACTGTGTTGTATTGAAACAAAAGAAAATTGACAAAAATATCAAATGGAAGATATTTACTTAAAGTGCTAGTTTAATCAAAAATCCAAACCCGTAAGATCTTTCATCTTTAGAACACAAATTAAGATATTTCTGATGAAATCTGAGAGCTCTCTGACCCTCCGTAGACAGTAAGGATATTATCACAATCAACACACAGAAACATAGCAAGGACAATCTGTGCCTTGATGGTGGTATTATCCTTGCTGTATATGGAGGGTAAGAAAGCACATGGATTTCATCAAAATATCTTAATTTGTGTTCTGAAGACGAACAAAGGTCTAATGACACAGTTTTCATTTTTGCATGAACTATCCCTTTAAGTTCATGATTCCTTTTTTTGCCTATTGTTAGAGGAATGTTACGCATTTCTACACCTAAATAGAACATTTGAGTTCAGTTCACCCACCTGCATCTTACCACCGAGTATAAACATTTTAAACTCTATTCAGCTCCAGCACAAAGTAGCTGTGGGTGTTGGTGAGCTCTAATTCAACTCATTTCAAGCTTTAGAGGCCATTCAAGCAATTAAAACTATACTATTCTTTTCCGTTCTTTATATGTAAATTAAACTACAATTAACTATTGACATACTGTATGCATTTCTACATTTGTGTTTTTATAGCACTTTTCACAATAAAAAGCAGTTCTAAAGCAGTTGCCTTGGGCAGCATTCGCTGTGATATAGGCTATATAGTTATGTGACACTCTTGCAAACTATTTTGTGCAAACTAACGCTAAAATAAATTAAGAATTGCTTTTCTTTCTATATTTTATTTGTTTTTTTTTTAAAGGGGCCTATCAATAGATCAAATAATCTGATCAGATTTCTGAAGCAGAAAGACCGTAAAAAGTTTACTTTCAAAGTATTCCCCCCTTTCTTAAAAGACGTTTTCTACCAACTAGATTTTTAAATAAAATGCTTGTTACTTAAATAGAATTTACATTGAATCAAATCATTTAAAACGAGCAAAATTGCTCTTTGAATCTAATAAAAATGAATTTGACTGTTACAGACCCTGATCATTTTCTTTTGGGTTTCTTTTTTCATGCTGTTCTGTTGTTCATCAGAGATCGTAACATCAGCTTTTTTTTATTTTCTCTCTCTCTCTCTCTCTCTCTCCTCCTCTCACACACTAATTAGAGAAGCCCGTATCCGTGGAGCTAAGCTGTGGTGCTGGTCCTGTCCATGTGGTTTTGGAGCCTGATCACCCTCTGCTGCTGGAATGCCATCTGGGGGCCAGTGAGCCCCCCCTCAACGTGACCTGGCTGCGGGATGGGGCGGTCCTCTCAGAAAGCCAGACCATCCGGCCTCTGCCCAACGGATCCCTGCTCATCTCGCCCTCTTCCACGGATGGCCAGGCTCCAGTGGGTGTGGAGGGCGGATACAGCTGCCTAAGTACCAGCTCGACGGGAGCCCTGACCAGCCGAGCTCTCACCCTGCATCTCGCCAGTGAGTATAAACACTTTCTACTCTGATTTATGTCCAACACACAGCAGCTGTGGGTCTAAGAGAGATCAAAGGACCAGATTCTTTCAAACTTTAGAAGCCAGCTAGTGTTCAAGTTTCTGGTAGTGTGTTTTGTGTTTAATTCTGCATCATCTGGAGACCATCACATTCTAATTACTGTGTATCTGATAAACATCTGCTAAAATTTTATTTTATACACTTAAAAAGTGGTGTTAAGAGAAGTATATTATATTATATTGTGTTGTATTGTATTTAGATCCAAAGTAAACTAGCCACATGCTAGTGGAATGTGGCAGAGAGAGAGAGAAGATGGTATATCTTCTCTCTTTCTCTCTCTACCACATTCCACTTGGTTGTCTTTGCTTGGCTGGATCTGAGTGCCGCTCTCACCTGTTTAGCACAAGGACTCGATTGTGCTTTTTGAAGAGTCTGAGGAGGGACAAAGAGATCAGACTTCAGCCCCTTTATCTCTTTACCTCCCTCTTTTTTTTTTTCTTTTTCTTTGTGTTTAAGGCAGACCACTAGACGATAAAGACCATTTCTATTAGTCATTATGCATTTCATTGGCCATGACTCTGTCTTCCTTCATTATTTCTGTTCATTCAATTTTACTTTATTACTTTTATGTAGATAGTAATGATACCTGCCATCTCTGCTGTAGAAACTGACAAGACATTGCAGTTTTAGTGTAAGAGAGAGCGTGTCATGTAGGTATCACATGGAAACCCGACAAAAGTGGTTAAGGTTTTATTTTATTTTATTTTATTCATGTGATTTTTTTTTTTTTGCGTGGTGGTACTTTGCATGGTGGTGGGAATCTGTCATGTTGAAATGAAAATTAGAAATTAAATTTGACATCATACAAATAACTTATTGCATAACATCAACACCCTAGTTAAAAAGTATAATGTATTTGAAATACATGCTAATTATACTACAAATGCATTTACATATTTATGTACTTTTATGTAAAATACCCTGCAGTTGTTCTTTTGGTATACTAAACTGGAATACTTAAAATATTTAAGTGGAACTACTGCAAGTCTATATTAGGCACGCTTTAAATACACTGATATCATTCATCGATCACACAATCCTCATCAATAGTGACATTAAAACACATTTTAGGCTTAATATTACAAAATGTGCATTGTGCGCAAGTAGTACTCCAAATAAAGCTCTACAACTATATTTAGTATGAAGTAAATGTATTTTAAATATATTACTTTCTTACTATGGTATTCAGCATAAAGTTTGTTTTATTTAACATAAGTGTGCTTTTAACAGTTAAAAAGTAAAATAAGTAAGATATACTATACGTATATTAAGACAGATGGACATTTCTTTAATATTTACTGTAAATCTTTGTCACAGTATTTAGAGAATGAGCGACACAGGGAGACAGTATTGGGACTGGAAACAGTCCAAACAGAGAGACCATTTCCTCCGTTGAGAAATCAGAGCAGTGAAGGTCTTTACCAGGGGAGGGATGCGAGTACATGGTTTTGTAATTTACCCTGGTTATCTGTCATCTGCATGACTGGGATCCTTGGTGCTGCAGCATGTGGAGGTGAGCTGCTCTGAGGAACAGTGAATCTCGGTTATCAGTTATCATGATAATTATCTTATTCATTATTGCTCACTCTGTGGTGACAGTCGTGGGGGAAGGGATCCTCATCATGTGGCTCATTTTCACTCCACATTCTACTTTTTTGTTATTATGAAGTGGTTTTTTCCCTTAGTGGCTGAATATTTCTCATTATTTCTGTAATGAGATTTCATTGTAATTTCAGATGCTCCCACCTACACATAACCATGCTGCTGGTGTGTGCTCCAGTAAATCTCCCATGTTGTTTTTTTTTTTTTTTTTTTTTTTTTTTTTTTTTTTTTTGTGGAGTGTGTTTGCTTTAAACCTCATGCTGTGTACAAGTCAAAAATATCTAGTGTTAATGTTTAACAGGTCTCAGCCGAGCAGGCTGCACTGCCTGCGGAGCTGTTATGTACGCCGTTGTGCTTCATGTGCGAGCTTGTTTAAGAACTTTTAGATTTGAACTGTCTGTCTATTATTGAGAGCATCCTGCTCCTCTGGATGACCATAAATCAACTTCAGAGAAGCTCCAATAGTCAGGAGTTATACATTGGTCATTGTAAATATTTGTATTCATAACACGATTGAATAAATCTTAAAAAGATTTAATTGCATCTCATTTAAAACCAAAGTTGCATTAAAATGCCTTGGTAATCTGGGTAGTGTAGTGAAGTTGAGTTTCGTATAGGAACACTTGCCAATAAGTTTGAATTTGTTAACATTAGTCAATGCATTTATCACTTTTTTCTAGCATTTAATAATATAGGTTAATATTACTAAGTTTTAAATATACTATTGTTTGTTGTTAATTCACATTTGTTTATAATGCACAGAACTAATATTTATGTAAACATGCATAATACAAAATGTATAAAATATGCCCAAACTAATGCTTGCTGTTAGCAATATTTGTGGGTATATGTTTGGTATTTGTGTGAATGATGAAGTACGCTTGTTCTTGTGTGTGTGAGCTGTTCAGTGTTCTTAGGGGTTATTATGAGTGGTGTGAGTCTAGCAGATGTAGCAGATCAAAGTGAGAGCATTTTCAAAGCTCAGAGGCACCGGAGCAGAGGTCAGGGGCCCCGCTCGCCTTCCTCTACTCCCACCGTGTGGATACATTGCTTGTGCTTATTCCTTGAAAAGTTATTGTGATGCATTTACTGATTCCCTTTTTTGATTTCATGTTTTCTTTCTACCACACACTCTTGCCATCTCTGTCTTTCGCAGGCTTGTCCCGTTTTCTTCAGGATCCTGAAGCTCAGGTCGTGCAAGTAGGTGGCACTGCCCGCTTTGAGTGCTATGTAGATGGCTTGCCCACCCCAAGTATCACCTGGGAGAAAGACCAGGCTCCCCTACCATCACCCACAGAACCTTCCAGGTAAATCTCAGAAATATCTCGGCATGAGCTTTGGAATCTGTTTCCCTTTTTAACATGCTTTATGAACATACAGCATTGTTACAACATTGAGTGTAAAGTGCAAAGGTAGTCCAACATGGTCTGCATAATTATTTGAAAAATATAGATATTGTTAATCATACATACATTACTGTTAAAAAATTTCAGTTTAAAGGGGTCATATGAAGTTGCTAAAAAGAACATTATTTTGTGTATTTGGTGTAATGCGATGTGTTTAATGTGGAAGAAAGCACATTATTTTCGACATGCTGTACATTAGCGTTTTTTGTAATTATTATGTCCAGTGCATTGTGATTGGCCGAATACCTCAAGGGTTCTGTGTTATTTTCGAGCTCCACAAAAGGCACTATAAAGTTTTTGTGCACTATATTTCAGGTGTTCTGAAGCTGTTCCACGGTTCAATTTGAAGTACAGATGAATATTTAAGTCATTAAATTCAAGTTCACATAAACTCTTCTCTCAGCTGCGGCTGAGAGACATCGCGTTCGGTTACTAGAGTCAAAACGATTAAACTCTCTTAAAGAGCACTCAGTAAGAGATTTAAAGCTGTCAAGAGAAATGCTCAATATAGCATCACACAGATTTAAACCACTACACATCAATATCTCTTCCCCTTTGAACTTTTCTACGCGGACTCGGAGGGCTGCGCAGCCTGAGCGCTTTTACTCCATGTTGTTTCAAGTGCATCATTCTGCACACGGGATGCTTATAAGAGCTTTGTGCCAGTCTGTATTGGAGGCTTTTGTATTATAATACAGTAATTCTGCGCAATGAAAGATTATTAACAGTCTGTCTTTATTACTGTGCCATACATTTAAAAGAAATGTCCTTTAATTTCATTGTATATACTTATTTTTAAGTGTAGGCTATTTTCTTGTTTTTTCTTGAATGTATTTTACAACAATACAAAGAACAATGTGTAACATTTTACCAGATTTAGTCCTGCACTTATTCACTTTTTTAAATAAAAATGTTTCACTTGATTTTATAAAATTATTGTGCACCCATGATGTTTCTAGAGTATCTTTTGCTTTTGAATTAACCACTAAATTAGTTTATAATAGTATTTCTGTTTTCTGTTTTTTTTTTATTTGTTATTTTTAATTCATATGAATTTGTCTATATAAATTAATAAGTATATAAGTAAAGAAATTCTACATTGATTTAAAAAAAAACTGCACTGGTATTGGATCAAATCAGTATCAGTTGATACAAAATTTAGGATTGGATCGGATTTGTTCTAAAAAAAATGGTATCGCTGCATCCCTAGTCCGGGCACTATGGCACAAAAACAATAAAAGCCATTAAAAATGAGCCATGTGTTGCTTTGATGTGTAAAAATGTAAAAACAACAGCAATAATGAAATGAAAAAAAAAAAAAGAATAAAAATATTAATTTCTTACATTTTTCTAGTAATTAAAAAAGTCTAAATTTTATGTCAAAATGTTATTTATGTCAAAATCTTTTACTTGCAATGTGTTTTGCAGAAATTGAACATTGTAACGATCAGAGATGTGTCCTTGGTATATTCATTGGCAATTTAAATGAGTACCGGTAGTAATAACTAGTCATAATAAGTGAGTTTAAAGCAGTCTGATCCACATATTCATAGTTTAAGTTTCACTTTTCAAGAAACAGTCAAAAACAAATTTTAGATCCAAATTGAAAAACTACTGGTAACTTATAATTTATTAGTTCATTAGACGTTGCATTGTTCATTTGCAATGTAGGCTGTTTAAAATGGACAAAAAGGGGAAAACATTTTGTAATATTAAGCCTAAAAGTTTGAGCAATTCTCGAATTTTTAAAATTTTTAAGTCAACTTAAAAAAAAGTAACTACAACATGATTCAAGTAACCTTTTCTATTAACCATCTAGCTGCAAAAAATTATATTTCACGTGCACCACATGTAGCTGTCAACATGATATAAATATTATACAAATCATTTGCTGTCTTTTCAGATAAGATACAACCACATCTTGTAAAACATATTATATGTTCTGAAATAATACAAGGAAATTGCTTTAAGAAATTCTAAAAAGTCAAGGTAATTCAAATGCCAAAGTACTGTGGGTTTAACACCACTATTGTTAACTATAAATGTTCTGTAAAAAAACATTGAACAGCAGCATTCAGCCCGTTATTGTGATGCAAACAATGAAATTTTCATTGTATTTTCTGTGCAAACATAGACTGGTTTGACCAGAAAAATTGCCCAGCCCTATTTTCAAAGTAAATTTTTTTTAATTATATTGTTAATCTAAATGAATAATTATATTACAAGACTTACATATGCAGCCCTATCTTAAAAGCAGTTACTACAGCACAGCACTTCCAAATTTACCAGGTAGTTTTGTAGTGCTATAACTGAAAGGTATTACTGATTCCCATACATTCCCGTAACTTGTCTGATTTGTTCAAACTCTTTCTATCCTAACAGATAATGGCCTGCGGTCAAGTTAGAAGCTGCCCAGCTCCTCCAATTATGTGTCTTGTCTAGAGAATACTTGTGGTGTGCCTAGTGGTGGAAACTCATTAGACATAGTGTCTTTGAGTGTAGTTCTGTAGTGTGTGTGTCTCCTGACGGGAACATAACGTAGCGTCGGTCGACCACCTCTGCCGATGATGTAGTCAATTTTAACTAATGGTTACACACAGTACATTTTAAGCTTACTCAGCTTAATGGTTAATAAAATAATCTATTGAATAAATATTTGGCGTGCCTATAGATTTTCAACCCATTTGGTTATTTTGTGTTTTTGATACCGAATTACAGATCGTTCTAAACACAGCGAATACATGTAACAGCATCGCCAGTTCATTTCACGGGGCAAGCACAGTTGTTTACCATTTTTCAAGTGTGTCTATGTTACGGTAGCTTTTGCAATTTGTCAACATAGAGCAGGAGAGACTGCGCATGACAGGACCTAATCAATTGCTTTTGCGCACGAGAGGTCAATCGGAGGACAAAGTGTTGGGGCCCCCGGTGGGCATCCCAGAGAGGGAAGCAGAGGGCAGGGTACCGTTGCATCAAATGAAGTCCAGGTCATCGGTTTAAAGTATGGGCATCCCAGAGAGGGAAGCAGAGGGCAGGGTACCGTTGCATCAAATGAAGTCCAGGTCATTGGTTTAAAGTATGTCATGTCATGTGATGAACAGAGGGCTTGCTATAGCAGAGGCTGCCAAATTTCTGTAACTCACTCACCCAATCTGAAAAGGTCAGCTACAGAATCTGTAAGAAACCTGAAAGAAAACCTCTCGGTAGCTATGCAGCGCGGTAATCTTGTGAAGTATTTGCAGTTTACTCGTCCGTCCCAGCTGGCATAAAATGTCTTTGATTAGACATTTTGAAAACACGTTCAGAAGATATTTACACTAGCATTATGGATTTGCTAGAAATTTGTTAGCTTTGTTAGAAATAATATTTTTCTTTCGGTTCTTATTCCACGTCATGTAACTCTTACGTTTTAAAATAGAAAATGTAAAAAAAAATCAGCGAAACCGATTGTTAGCTATTTGTAAAATTCAGAAAGAAAACATGTTAGAAAGCTGGTGAGATTTCTCTGTGTACCTTATGTATTGCTTTTATTCTTAGTCTCTTTGTTGATTTCTCCTTTTTTCTCTTTTGTACAACCTTAAGCTTGAACTTGAGCAATAGTGTCTTTTTTGTTTTGTAAGAACATGCATCTCTTTCTCTTGCTGTCACACACACATAAGCACGCACATAAAACACTTGCACATAGAGAGGTGTGTAGCATAAATCACATATATTCATAGTCTTTTTTTAGACACTGAGAATGGACATGTTTATGTTCTCCAAAGCTCCTAATCAGTGTTATATCCCATTCTGATATCCTTGAGAAGCATTGTCGTTTTTAAAATCTGTCTTTTACCGCCTTTCCACCAGAAGCTTCCATTGGTTTGAAAGGGGCTACTTTTAAAAGCCATCACAGCCCCATAATATTACAATATTACACATTAATTATGTCTGTTTTGCCTTGTATATGAATGTCATTCATCAAAGGCTCTCTTCATACAAAAAAAGTAGTATTTTGCAATTATACCTAATGGATAGTTTGAATAAGGGCAGGCTTGATATTTTCAAGAGTTAATGCTTAGGAAAATGTGTAAAGCGAAAAGGAAAGACATTTTCAAATGTCAAATAAGGACGCAGAGAATTTTATGAAAATGTCTTCTGATTGCATCATTTAGAGATTTCATCATCCACTGTCAATTTTTGTTGAGGAATCCGCAGAGAAATATTTCTCTGCGTATGACAGCAACTGTGCAATGTTGTACATCAAATGTCATCAAATTGAGTTGAGTTTTTTATTGCGTTTTTGTTTTTTATTGGATGAGACAATAGATAATGGACAGGAAAGGGGGGGAAGCTGGATTGAGACATGACCGAGAACTTGATCCAAGGTCCCCATAAATACTAGCCTCTTTGCCGTTGCTTTTCCAAATATAGATCTCTGCAGTCAGCTGGGGCCGCTGCCTAATCAATTTGTGGACATTTTTCAACTGCTTTACTTGATTTGCTCTAACGCACTGTGGGGTGGACCTTCATGATTTTATCAAGTCAGATAAAGTGGTTTATAAACACCCACTGATTGGGAAACACCTTTTCAGTTCTGCAGAGACTTGTAAGCTAAAATGTGCAGAATAAAATAAAATGAACTACTGCTTTCATTATCGATAATAATTAGCAATGTTTATTGAGCAGCAAATCAGCATTTCAGATTGATTTCGGAAGTAATGGTTGCTGAAAATTAATTTTAAAATATATTTGAATAGAAAAATTAAATTAATTACAAAATAAATTGTAATAATATTTTAAATCGTTACTTTTTTTCATCTGACCAAATAAATGCAGCCACGGTGGACTTTAGAGACTTCTTTCAATAATTTTACTAACCCCAAATATATAAAGTTTGAATTAAACATCCTTTACATTCTGTCAGAGATTTTGAACAACTCTCTTCGACACTATCCTACAGATAGCTAGCCAGATGTATTCCCTCTTACCAATCTGTTTACCATCTGTTTATCTGCTCATATTTTAGATGTGAGCTTGTGTGAATTAAGATTGTATGCACAGCAAAGGTAGTAGAGGTTCTAGTAGTCTTGAGAAATTTGTCACTGCATCTTCACGTGAAGTCTTACAGTGCTTTTGTCTCAAGCAGTTTGGAATTACAAATGAGATCCAACTTAAAAAGCGAGACAGATTGTTGGAAAACGTGCCTCCGAGATTATCCCCTGTCTGCTTCGGATGCTTCCTTTTGTGTCCGTAAAAAGTGTCTTTTGTATTCACAGCCCCTCTCCATATTAATGAGAACACACTTGCACATTAGCCGTGCATTAATACACGCTGTCGTGTTCTGGCGGCTGCTGCAGTCACTCTCTCATTTACATCCCGAGCGCAGCTGAGGCGGTGCCGTGCCGCTGGAGGTGTAGCTCCGGTCTGGACGTGTCCTCGGCTGAACTCTCCCAGCAGCAATGAATTCTACAATAGCGAGTCACACGCACCCAAATTCAACCCGCTCTCACACTCACAGGTGCATGAATCCACCCAACCTTGGTCTTTGTGGCCTTTCTGCCAGAGTGTCGTGCTCTTGGGGATGAGTCTACAAGATTAATGGTGTATAGTATCGGTCCTGAATGAAAAGGGGATTTGAAAGCGGTCTCTGGGGAGAGAGATGACTATGGAATGAATATTAGTGCAACCTGACCTCGCCACCACAAACAGAGAGAGAAAAAGCAAGTGAAAGAGAGGAATTGACTTGTGGAGACACAAGCTGCCATATTGGTTTGTTCTCATGCATCTGTAGACTAGACTCTCGTCTTTGCTTCTTTTCTCTGCCATTTTTCACTCCCCCGCTATGTTATTTCTGCAGTGTGGTTCATGTTTGTGTATAGTGACTCTTTATATGCTTTATATGTTGCTCTGAGCTGTATAGCACTTAACGCCAGAATCTATAGCAGATTGCTAGTCTCCTAAGGCTTAAAAGTAGCTTGAGTTTAAATAAATACGCACACATTGATGGGTTTGGGTAATTTAGGAATGCTAATGCTAATCTCTTTCTCTCTCACGCAGGTACATATCCCTTCCTAATGGGGTGCTGCAGATTTTAGGGGTCACTAAAGAAGACGAAGGCTTGTACCGTTGCGTGGCCTTCAACTCTGCCCGTAAGCGCTTCAGCCAAGAGGCTTCACTCACGGTTAGCCCAGGTATAACAAAAACGCCTGTTCCCAATTACCCCATCATAAATGACCTTTGATTTTTCACGATCCATACCTCACATATATTCATATATATGCTCTATTCACCTCATCTCTCTGACTCACACGTTAATGGCTTAGAAGGATTGTCAGAAGTCAGTGAGTGCATTCTGGGAAAATTCAATACAGCCTACACCAGAGCTATTTTTCAGAGTTGTTCTTAAAAGTGCTAGTTATAATGTTGTAATGTTGTGGGGGTTGACTCTTGAAATTAAGCAGCCTATTTTGGTATCCAGGTGCACTGTATGAAAAAAAATCTATAGAAAAATGGGTAAATGGGTGTTTTTTTCAGTTAAGTTTATCAGGATTTTCTTCAGCCCTTAAACCTAGTGTATAATTCAAATCACTTGAGAAAAATCTATACAGATAACATATTAACACAATTCATTGGACCATATTTTTCTTAAAATGTAGCCTTTTTGCATGTGAAAACTTTGCTGGTTTGCCAGTGTAGTTTTTAACTGCCTGATAATGTCTGTTTTAGGGGATAGTTCACACGAAACATGTCTTTCCAGCCCATAATACCTTTGTTCATCTTCGGAACACAAATTAAAAAGAATTTTGATGAATTCCAAAAACTCTCTGACCCTCTATACACAGCAACTGAAATGTTCCCAGGCTCAGAAACATAGCAAGGACATTGGTAAAATAGTCAATGTGACATCAGGTGTTCGACCTTAATTTTATTAAGCAATGAGAATATTTTTTTGTTCCCCAAACTTAACAACTCTATTCAACAATTCTAACAAAGAAATACCTTCGTGTTCTAAAGATGAAGTTATTTGGAGTAGTTTGGAGTAATTAATGACAGAATTTAAATTTTTGGGTGAACTATCCTTTTAATATCAGCTGAAATCAGCTCAGAAACCTTGTTTAAAATAATACCTTTAAGGATTTGCAATGTGGCAGTGGCGTTTTACTTGTAGCAATACTTCAATACAGTTTACAAATGATAATATCTATCCCCCCCAATCCACTTGGCTGACACACAGTCACAACATACAGTAAAGTAGTAAAATACACTCACAATGTGCTGTATTACTGCCAAAATGTTTCGAACATTTTATCTCCATAACGAAATCTCAGGTGGCCAGACAGTGATTCATCTTTTCTGAATCATTCAAATATTGGTGTTCAGGATAGCTTAAGCCTGGAAACTGTAGTGTACATCGTGACTTTTAAAAAGCTTACCTTAAATGTGAGCTATAAATGTTGCTGTTGAGATACTGTACTATTCCCAATTGAACAGAGTGGAGGCCAGAAACAGTTTATTAAATGGTGGGTTAACAAGCAGATTACTTTACTGCGATGAATGACCAGATTTCTAAATACTGTGCAGATTTTTGATGTTAATGTTTGATTTTTAAATGAAAGTCATAGTATATTTTCATTAAACTCTCAGCAATTTTATAGCTGAAGACTAATGGAAATGTGATTCCTCATGAAATGGTTCTCCTCCGGTCTTTTTTTTTCGAAGTAAAGTTTGAATATCTGCTGTGGCACTTCCAACGTTTTGTGTGTGTATGTGTGTGTATAAGTGCCCTCTGCAGAGGTGGTCTGTGTTGCAAGCAGAATTGATTTCCTGCTGTCCTTAAGGCTGCTCGGCTGATGAAATGGCGGGGGCAAAAGGAGGGATGGAAGAGAGGAACGAGATGAGGAACAAAGACAGAGAAAGCTAGAGAGATAAAGAACTAAATGAAATAAAAGGGAGTGTGGGAAGACGGGGGAGATGGATCGGTAATGCTATGAAGTCAGTCTCAGCCTTTAACCCCCTTCGCACACACACCTCTGAACGACTTAAATCTCCATGCTGACCTTTGCTCATTTCCATTATGTTTCTGCGTTATCAGCCAGAGACCTGAATGATTTCGTGTGTGTGTGTGTGTGTGTGTTTTCTGTCTCACACATTCATCTTTTAAGCCATCTCTCTAATTGTTCCTAATTCGTCTTTCTCCTCCTTCTTCTCTTTTACTCCCTTTTGCTCTTCCAACCCTTTTATTTGTATCAGTGGCTTCGTAAAGCTTCTTCTTCTCTCTCCTTATGGAGGAAACCGAAATTTCTCAAGCGGTGAAAGGTGTGGAAAGTGACTTCTGTGTGAGCTGTGCTTCCTGCATTGCTGACGTTTGGACAATGTTTTTTTGTCCTTGAAATTTGCTCAAAATTTGGTTAATAAGGCTGCCCCTTTAAAGAAAGATATGGAATGAGAAAAAGAAAAGCAGAATGTAAACTCCTTTTTTTCTCAGAAGTTGAAGTTGTTTATCTGTCCGTCATCTTATTGTTATTCTTTTATTATTAAATTAGCAAAGAATTAAAGCTTTTCAATCATGACAGGAGAAGGACATAGAGCAGCACTGGCTGATAGATATATTTTTACATCACTGTCTGCAAGTCTATGACTAAATATGTATTATTTGAATATGTTTTCTGTACGCTTTTCTTCACCATGGTGACCCTGTGTGTCTGCGTGTATATGTAGCCATCTTATGCAATGAAAGTGGCCTTTATTGTTACATAAACACTTCAGTCGTTCATGTAAGCCATTCTTATGTTATGTGTTGCCTAACTTAAGTTACCTTTTAATGTTTTGCTCTATTTTTACATACATCCTCAGCTTTTTCAGTATGTAATATTTTCAGTCATGCCACTAAAATCATGCTGAATTGAGAGAATGATTAAAAGAGAGCAGTCTTCACCTTGAGGAAATCATAGTTTTGCTCTGTGAATGCATTGCATCTTTTGCCCCTGAGAACAGACAGCTCAAGTACACAGTACCAGTCTTTATGTGTGCGTGAAGCAGGTATCTCATCTCACTGCGATGTGAGGCTGTAGTTTGGCTCATCAGCATTCTGCTTGATCCTGAATATTTTGTTACGTACTCACTTAATCTTGAAAAAGCCTTATAAGCAAACTTTTGCTGTTGTTCAAGTGGGTCTTCGCGGTCTTCGTGGTACCTGTTAAACACAGACTTTTTTTTTACTGTGCACCCTGTAGCCTCAGAAATCTGACCCATTTTAAATCCCTGTGCTCTCATGCATATGGGATTGCTGCTGTATGTAATCAGACTGATTAATTTATGACCGTCATACTGTATCCATAGCTGCATGCTTATGTTTTTTTTCATCATGATCTGTGGGTGTGTCTGCTGAATTCATATGGGGATCAGGGCCTTTGCCACTGAACATATAAAAGCAACAAAAAGTTAAAAAATAAAAAACAACAGTTGTGCAATAGTTTTTGTGAAAACTGTGATAATTTTTTTAAAATATTTAAAATATATATCTTTGATAGAAAGAAAGAATCAAATAGAAAGGAAAGTTCAAAATAAGAGCATTTATTTAAAATAGAAACATTTTATAAGATTATAAATATCTACTTTTTTTTTTTATAAATATACATATCTTGAAATGTTATTTGTATGTGACAGCTGCAAACCAGATAAATGACACCTATCCTCTTTGGCCTCAAAAGATGTCCTGTCTTTTATTGTCGCAATCTCTTCATCACTCTCTGTTTCATTACTCTTTCCTTCTCATCTCAATCCTATCTCTCTCTATCTCTGTCTCTCTCACTTCCTGTGAGCAAAAGAGGAAACAGTGTCCTCTATCAGGTCAGTTGCTTCACCTAATGCTGCTTTCATTCAAGCAAACTACTGAGCCTGATGATGAACACTCCCTTGTTCCATACACAAACACACACTTTGTCTCTGTAGGTCTGTCTCAAGAGAGTGAAGTCGTGATTGTGGCTCCACCACGTAACTCTACAGTGGTCATGGGTCGTCCGGCTGTGATGGAGTGCATGGCTCAGGGTGAACCCAAACCTTTCGTATCGTGGAGCAGACAGGGTAAGATGCGAACACTTATTGTATCACACACGCACACACATATCTGTAGCTCTCTCTACTGTAAAAGACTGAAAGTACTGCCGTTGACAGATCTAGGCTAACTGACAAGTTAAAGGGTTTTAGGAATCTGCATGGCACATTTGTGCCTGAACCTGGCCCATAAACACCCCACCTGATCGGTATAAAGGATTGAATATGTCAAAATATGATTTTCAAACCAAAAATAGTTTGACGCGTGTGGACAAAGGCTCACAATATAGATTTAAATCGAAGTAGTTTCAAACCCCGGCAGGTTTAAAATCTTTAAACAAAGCATGGCTGTGCCTTTGAATAAAGCACTTAAAACCTAGTTTGATTAGGAGACATTGTACTTGTAATACTTGCATTGTTGTATTGGATATTAAGTGTTAGCTAAAAAAAATAAAATGTAATTAGTGCTGTGTTCATTTAACTTTTGAGTGCTTATATAGGAAAATGTAAATAAACCACACAAATCGTGAAGCGTAGGTGAGCGTATATGTTTGGTTTTAGACATGTGGCTATGCTGTAGCAGACCCCCCGACTACACACCCACCGTTCGTTCACCCCCATTGTTAAAGCCTCCACCCAGATTTATTACGGACCTAATTTTGTCCTCTTTTCGCCACAATAATTCCAAGACTGTATAACCGAGAGCATTTTTCTCATTATGTTTCATGAAAAATTAACAAGATGTTGTAAAAATTCATAAGGTGTCTTTTTTCTTTGTTTGAGTGCTAATATGGCAGCCGCAGACGGTCAGTGTCTAGGAATCGTTAATATAGTACCTCCTCCAGTGCTGTACTGTCCTCTGCTGGTTCATGTTTTGCATTGCACACGATTATAGTTCATCCAAAATTAGAAATATGCATAATTTTTTTGACCCACATGTTGCTTAAGACAAAAAAGACTTTACCTAATCCTAACCCTAACCATATAGTAAGCACATGTAGTTAATTAATATTACTCATTGCTTACATAATACTTAATAATTACTTAATAATTATAATGTAACAAGGACATAGAAATAGCATGTAACCATTAAACATTTGGCCCTGTTCATTGTTTTGCATTTTAACAAAATGATTGATGACAGAATTATATGTTTCTTTTCTTTTAACTCTTTCTTTAAAACCCAGCATTTTTATTATTGTTTTTAAATTATATATTTTTATATATATATATATAATAGACTTGGATCCACCTAGCAATTTGATTAAATCCTAAAATATCTATTTTTCATATTGACAGCTGTATATCTAAAATTTGAAATCTCCTGGCTTTCGCAGTCTTGATTAATTGATTTTCCATTTCCTTTTTCATTTTTGCTTTTGCTTTTTTACACAACCACTCCTTTGGGATCCATAGATGGGAAGCCTATAGCTACAGATGTGGTTGTCTTGGCAACCAACCTAGTGATTCCTGACACCCGCAGTCACCATGCTGGAGTGTATGTGTGTCGTGCCAACAAACCCAAGACCAGAGATTTCGTCTCATCTCTCGCTGAACTTCGAGTTCTGGGTAATAGCGTGTTTTATTTTTAATATTCTGAATAAATGCTGAATATAGTACTAAGGGATTTGCAACAAGTGAGTGTTATTGATTCCGAATCATTGAATCTAACATACGGGAAGCTGTGTATCTTATTTATCATGTACAAAAAATCATTGGCTAGTAGTTTTGATGGCTGTAAGGTTTGAATATTTGTTCAAAAACTGTGTGGTTGCCAGTTTATTTACCCTGCATTATAAAATATATTCTAAAATCACCTTGAGTAAAATCAATAAGCTTTCTGGGAAAAAAAAACAAAAAACAGATGGTTGCTGACCTTGCTGACTTTATGTAAAATTCATAGGTGGTATATATAAATGGTATACATAACTCACACACACACCATGGTAGCAAAACTATTATGATAGTACTTTTTATTTGTGTTTAGTTGTTTGTGCAGTTAATAGTGTAGTACTTGTATTTGTGTTTGTCCAAAACAGATGCAAATTTTAGCAAGGAAGGAGAAGAATCGCAACAATCAAGGTCACTGTTTCTGAACCGCAAATTTAAGTGATTCCTTTGCTAAACACTACCTAACGAAATTTTTGAACAGCTCCAACTGTGTGCTGTGGTCAGACCGTAGAGGAACTTTGTGGCCATTCATACGCCAAATGCTGTGCAAATACTGTCTGATCTTTTGATCTTGCTAGGCGCTTAGGATTTCATAAGGAAAACTCTAAATAGAATTTAAATAGATGCAATCTCAACCAAAAACATAAAACAGACAAGCATGTTCTGCATGGAAGTACAACATAATTATTTCTCCAAAAACTCTGCTTCAACCTTTACAGCAAGAAGCTTTTTTTCTGCACTAAGGGAGGCTTCATCTAAATCGATGCCCATCTGTTTTGCAGGTCAAAAAAAATAGAATTTTTTTTTTTTTGTCCTTGACAAATTATGTTAAAATAAATTTATAACTTCCTGACATGTTTGAGCCTACACTATGACTCATTTTATGAGTTTAATGGAGTGCATTTTAATTTGATTTCAGAAACACTTGTTACTTGTAGTTAATACAACAGCTAATATGAACTTGCGAAAACTATAAAATATTCATAATTTAAATTTTTACATAAACATTAGTTAAAGGAACAGTTTACCAAAAATGTACTTGCACTTTAGGCTATCCAAGATGTAGATGCGTTTGATTGTGAGTTTGAGTGTGAATTGCTTGCAGATTATTATTTATCAGATGTTTGAACTCTCATTCTGACGGCACCCATTCACTGCTATTGGTCAGCAGGTGATGTAACGCTAAATTTCTCCAAATCTGTTCTGATGAAGAAAGCAACTCATGTACATTTTGGATAGTACATTTATGGTGAATTTATATTAACTTCTGCCTACATTATTAAGATTTAGCTCATTGCGCATAATCAATTAATACGTTGTAGCAATGTTTCAACGTTTTTTTTTCCCAGCTCCACCGGTCATCCTCCAGCCCCCAGAGGCCGTGTCCCTGTCCCGGGGGAATACAGCTCGGTTTGTGTGTAATAGTTCTGGTGACCCTCCCCCTGCTCTGCGCTGGCTGAAGAATGGAGAACCGGTCCAGTCTAATGCCCGGGTTAAGACTCAGAACCCTGGAGTTCTGCTCATCAACCAGCTGCGGCTGGACGACGCGGGATACTACCAGTGTATTGCTGCCAACAGCCTGGGCACCGCCTGTGCCACTGCCAAGCTGTCCGTCATCGTGAGGGAGGGTCTGCCCAGCCCTCCTCGTCATGTGTCGGCCATACCCCACTCCAGCACTTCTGCCCTGCTCACCTGGGACCCACCTGAACACAATAGCGACCAGATCATTGGCTTTTCAGTACACTATCAACGCACAGCAGGTGAGAGAAAGTGTGTTTTTATGTATGCGTTTCTATTGTCTAGTGGTGAGATCATTTATAATGTGGTAATATATTAATTAAACATTTATAATACTATATTTAATGGGTTAGTTCACCCAAAAGTAAAAATACTGTCATCAATTACTCAACATGTCGACCTTGGTTCATCTTCAGTGACGTAGAAGAGAAGAACTATCGAATGCAATATATGATAGCATGATAATAATACTATAATAACAGTGGTTATATTTTATTTTAAAGAACGTGAATTTGTTCTCAAATACAAAAAAAACCACTCGCACTGAGCACTTATTTGTTAGTGGAAGTTTCTGGAGTCCCTGTTTGACCTGCAGAGTTTCTCATTACCCTGAGTGTAGCCAGCCTAAGTGGATCAGTCCACAGAGAAAAATCTCGTCTCATTACTTTACCGAAGCCAATCCACTTCATAGATCGCGGCTGTGCAGAACCACAAGCCATATGTAAGCTTCGGCTGTTATTGATGGGGTCACGCTTCCCTTCATTTAGAAACACATACACACAAGGACTGTAAGAAAAAATCTTTTAAAAAACAAATCCACTATTTGCGTGTTGGCAGGCTCAGACAACATGGAGTATCAGTTTGCAGTGAATAACGACACGACAGAGCTGCATGTAAAGGAGCTGCTCCCTCACACGGCCTACACCTTCTATGTAGTGGCCTATTCGCCCATGGGTGCCAGCCGCCCATCACAGCCCGTTACAGTGGAGATGCTAGAGGACGGTGAGCAGATGTTTTGAATCATTTTCGTCTCCGTTGACTTCCATGGTGAAAGAAATACTATGGAAGTAAATGAGGACCATCAACTGTTTGATTACCAGCTTTCTTCACAATATCTTTAATCTGAATTGATTTGTGCATGGCATATATGAGCAGCCTACTAATAACTATTATGCAACACTTTGCATGCGGCAGATAACGCTGTGTGCGATGTGCTAGACTTAAACATTGCTTTTTTATAGCAATTTTGATTCCACTGCCAGTAATTTAAAAGATGGAATAAAACATTCAGAGATGGAATGACAATGGCAGAGTGGCATGTCTGAAACAAACTATTTCTGCCCACTTTCAATTGAATGTGCAGTTTTCGCAGTGCCAGCCACTTCCAGTTATTTTAGTACAACAAACGTCCTGTTACGCTGCTTGAGGTTGCAGACTCATATTTGTCATCATATTATTTTATTTTATTTTATTACCATAATCGTAAACGCACTGATTTGTAGTGCAAATAGTTTTACTGTTCAGTGCGCTTTTTAATCCTTTTTATCAGTAGCATCTGATGAATAGGAAGCCTAGCACATTTACAGAAAATAGCCTAAGTTGTGGTTGACACATAATAGCACTTTTTGTTCGTGTGGGTGCCCTCTGGTGGCCAGACAAAAATAAACGCACACTTATACATACTTATGCACTATTCTGTGCCATTTCGAAAGTATTAAGAGTGTGAGTAGTGTGCGTTTCAAATACCCGAACGAAATGTTTATTTAAACTAACAAACATAATGTGAAAGTGTTGCAGCTTTCCTTATGTAGCCCGGTGGGAGGGGATATTCGACTTCAGTGCTGGGTGATAAAATAACCTTATACATTAGACAGCGGATTATGCAGCACATAGGATTAATGCATAGTCTATAGTACATTGTTTATGGCTTGTTTTATAAATCTTTGCTTGCTTTGTGCTCTCTGCAGTTCCCAGCGCTTCTCCGCAGCTGTCCCTGCTGAGCACTTCTCCCACTGACATCAGAGCCATGTGGCTGCCTCTGTCCTCACAGCTGAGCCGCGGAGCCATCACACGCTACCGCATTGACTACAGAGCACTGGAGCAGGGTAAGACTGACGTTGTGCTCGTCTTAGCCCATATCAATTAATAGTCAGAAATATCAGATTTTTTAAATCGAAGAACCTGTTTACTCTTTATAAAAATAGTAAAAAGCTTTACACATGTGTTTTTGTTGAGTAACATATTTGATACAACAGGCCAATGTCTGTAAAATTTATATTTGTGGCATTTATATAGCCAAAAAGTATGTTTTTTTTTAGCTTATGTAAATCAGTGAGCATGTGACCTTGACCTTGAACATGATAAATACATGGCTGCTGAATTCGTAGCTTTGTGCATGATCTGTATTCGCTAGTGGGCAGCAGGCATGTCTGGGGTATTTTGAGCTGCATGACAAAGACACGGATGATTGCTTCTGCTCTATTAGAGCTCTGGATGCTTAATGAACAGCAATAAAGGTGGAACAAAAGACAGATTCGGTCCGATGGCCTGTGACACAAAATGAGAGACAGAAGCAAACTCAGTTCAGATGTTCATTGTTCGTGCTCCTCTATCAGTCAGCTGCAGAAATTATTTTCACTGGCATACTTATCTTCTGGCACGTGTGTGTGTGTGTGTGTGCCCTCCAGTGGATCACATCTACTCTGTGGAAGTGGGTGGGAATGAGACGCAGGTGACTCTGAGGGATCTGAAACCAAATCAAACGTACCAGCTCCGGATTGCGGCGGGAACGCGAGCTGGGTTCAGTCAGTCTTCTGAGTGGGCCTCGCACCACACACCAAACCTTACTCAGGGTGAGTAAACACATAAACGCCATGCACTATATGCGCACTGATAGCAGTTTCAACTCGTACAAGGTTAAACTTATATGCAGCGGTGGCCCCAATGGGCGGCCGGTGGGCCGTTGATCCCCTAAAACAACACCGACCAGACAACTGGTCTCGCAATCAACACGATTGTGTACATTTTTGGTTAACTTCAGAATAAATTGTGATTTTCTAGTGATGTACTATAAAATCATACACGGTTCAAAAACTAAAAACTCAAGTAAGCATATGTCACCACATGCTTTATGCTAGTAGTTTTTTGTGTGTAGTTTAGATCTTGTGTGCTCTTGTACAAAGTTCAAAACTATAGTCAAATACAACGTCCTAAATGCATGCCTGTTCGACGCTGTATTTTATGAAAATCTGATTAGATACAATAATATTGTGAAATGTTATTACAAATTAAAAAAATTGTAACGCATTCTTGTGACGGTAAAGCTGAATTTTCAGTAATCTTTACTCCAATCTTGCTTTGTGCTGCTTTGTTGCTCAAGAATAAGTTTCTGTTATTATCGTTGTTTAAAACATTTGTGCTGCTTAATATTTTTGTGGAAATTTAGAAAGTAAAAACTACCACTAATTAAAAAAAAAAGAATCACAATTTTTTAACATTATGAATGTATTTAATTTTTTTGTATATAAATTTTAGCATTAATATGAAAATGAATATCATATGAACAGAATAACAGAATATCTTCTGTTCAATCCTTTGCCGTTTATTATTTGTTATTTTGCTTAATTATATTGTTGTATTATTTAGTTTATACTATCTTAATTTAGTTTAAACCTAATCACTCTGATCCACATGAATTATTGTAGTTGGATAGAAGCTAGCAGGCCTCTTTTTGAATTTAATTTGTATGCAGCATTCAGCATCCTTCATTACAACTGTCCTGTTGGCGCCGTTGCTTATCTTCTGCCCTGCCAGCATGCTCACACAAAATACACACGGCCGTTCTCACTAACTCCCTCTGTTGTCTTTCCCAGTGCTCTTTGCTCCCACTGAGCTCAAAGTGAGAGCCAAAATGCATTCCCTCCATGTCACATGGCAGCCCCCACCCAATCATACTCAGATCACCGGTTATAAGCTTTCCTGGCGGGAATTGGATGGAGAGGAGCTGCCCAATGAGGAGAAGCCTATGATCAATGAGAGGATTCAAAAGATCAAACTGAGGAAGAGAGTTAAACACCATGAGGTCACAGGCCTTGGTGAGAGTCGAGCAGCAACTTTACTCACATAAATTATACCCTCACACACAAATATACTTGAAACTGCATTTCGAATATAATAGCCACATTTACAGTGCACAGCAGCTCATTTGTTGCTAAATTCAGGGACTATATTTTTGGATGTGCTTAGTGGATAGTGATTCTCTGCCACTGTCAGCACGAAAAAATCTTAGAAAGAAAAAGCAGAAGATCAGCTCGTTCTGTATTGGCTGATTGCCCGTGATTTCAGACATTATTTTTAAGCAATTCTTTGTCAACAGAGCACTCTATACCAGGGTCAATATCGTTAAATGATACTAAAGCCAATTATTTTCATTGTTTGAAATAAAATAAATGTTAATAAAATTGGTCACATTTTACAGTAAGGTGTCATTTTTTGACATCAATTATATGTTAACTAACATGAACAAACAATGAACAGTACATTTATTACAGTATTTATTAATCTTTGTTAACATTATTTAATAAAAGTACAATTTCATACAATAAATACATGTTAGCTGCATTTACTCATGTTAACAAACACAACTTGTGATTTCTATAATGCATTAGTAAATACTGAAATTAGCATTAACTACAGTTAGTAAATGCTGTAGAAATATTGATCATTTGTAGTTCATGTTAACTAATGAACCTTATTGTAAAGTGGTAACATAAAAATATATTAAAAATTAAATTTAACTAGTTGCCAAAGCATTATTTTTCATTTTCATTTAGCACTAAAATAACTACAGAAATATGCTTCAAAAACTAAAATATGCTTAGAAAAGTTGAACAATTTAACTAAATTACTAAAACTTTCACTAAAATGAAAATTGTATAAAAAAAATAAAAAATATAAAAAATATTATATATATATTATAATATTCTAATTATTATATATCAGTTATGTATATTACTGATACACTGATACTAAAAATACCCTGGCCTACACTAGCATTAATGCAAAGTATGCACAAGGTTTTAGAGTACGAACATGTGAAGTTTTATGTTTCAGCTCCCGATCAGCTGTATGAGGTGAAAGTTTGGGCGTTTAACAAACAGACTGAGGGTTATCCTGCTGTCTGGAAGGGCAGAACAGAGAAGATCACACGAGGTGTGTGTGGTTGTGTTGAGATTAAATGATATCTTGCTGCCCTGTCTGTTGAAATCAGGCTAAATTTGCGTGTGTGTGTGTGTTGTTTTCTCAGTGCAGACGACAGACTCTCTCCCACCATTGCCACCCATCAGCGTCAGAGCCCGTGCAAACAGTTCCACCTCTATCTGGCTCCGCTGGGAGAAACCTCACTTTAGCAACGTGCGAATCATCAACTACACTATACGCTGCAGCCCTGCAGGAATACGTAATGCATCGCTGGTCTCATACTATACCAGGTACCAGGAAAACAGTCATTGTGAAATAAACACTAAAGGCATTGTCTTGCTCAAGCGTTCATTCATCCAGCAATTATTTGCAAATCATTTTTTAAACTGTCATTGGTTTTAAAATGTATCAGAATTTATTCAGTGGAAAATGCACATGTCCTTATGCTTATTTGTTAATATTGTAAGTTATAAGTATATATAACATAATAAAAAATATTGTACATATTTTTATTGTACTTTTCTCTGACTGATCAGAAATAAAAAACAAAAAACGTCAGTATAGACATTTATAATGTTACTGAGGAATCCTGAGAAAAAACAGTTTACACACAAAATATTAAGCAGCACAACTGTTTTCAACACTGATGCTAATAACAAATGTTTCTAGAGCATCCAATCAGCATATTAGTGACTTCAGGTGGATTATGTCACACTAAAGGCTGGAGTAATCACAAATTACATTTCACAATATGTTAAAGCAAATTAGTTTTTTATTCATTTCAATTTAATTTCAATTTATTTTTCTAATTGTTCTAATCTAATAAAATTGCACAATATGATTGTTTTACTGTATTTTCAATCAAAACATAAGAGACTTCAAAAACATTACGTTGTTCCCTCAAACTTTTGACTGATTTATTTAAGCCACACTGTTCTAGAGAGCACTAATTGACTCCTTTATCAGTCAGCGCGTCCTCTTACTGCGTTTTTCCGTATCTCACTGTATTTCAGCTCTTCTCAGGAGATTTTACTGGAATCACTAAAGCCCTTCACCAGCTATGAAATTGCTGTGCAGTCTAATGGAGTTGATATGAGTGGCCCTTTCAGCAGCACAGTAGAAGAGTCTACGCTTCCAGACAGTGAGTACAGCCGCTTTCGCTGCTCTAAAACAACCTTTCTGCCTGATATGGGGAAAAGAAAGTTATATGAAGTATGAAGATGCTATATGGTCTTTACTTTCTTTTTCACATGAGTAAATCACACGGATAAATCTGGCAGAGTTCACGCTGTGTCTCATGTTTGTTCGTGCATGAGCGAGAGCTTTAATTATAGTGTGTACACAAGCGCGGTGTCTGTAGGCTTTTTTTGAGTGGGAAGGGATGAATGAATACGTATTTGTGAGTGTATTGCGAGTGCGTGAGTTGTGTGGGACAGTGTGAGTCAGTGTGTTTGTGTTAGGTTAACAGTTAGGGGATTAATAGGGAGAGGTGTAAGGAGATAATTGGCTTTAATTAAAAGCCCAGATGGAATTGCCCCTCTTCTTGGCCAAGACTCTTTCAGCTTGTCAGTCTAGCCAAGTGATGGTGGGGAGGGGCATGTTGCCACAGCGATTTAGTGTCAGACTAACTGAGAGGAGCTTTATCTACTTTTGAGGGGGTGAGTATGAGTGGGCACTTCAAAATGAGACCTTTCCCTCGAAAAAAAAAAAAAAAAAAAAAAACTTGTAGTATCTCACAGTCTGCACATGCTGAGACCATTATAACATCACAAACCTTTAAATGTGTTTTTCTTGGCAAACGCTTTTTCCTACGAAAAGGAAGGCTGATATTTGTGTTGCATTAGCAGCCAGCACTCAAGAATAAAATATATCAGGCATGCAATAGAGAAAGCCATTGCTTTCAAAAATCGAGTTTAACATGAAAGACAAAATGAGGAGTTTAGCAGAATGTTCGAGCTTCCTTGCTATATGTGGATCAAAAAGGATCAAACATCGTCATTAAAATAGTCCATGTGACTTGTGCGCATGTTTCTTGAAACCATA